>NW_001809799.1:1509961-1752864 GCF_000149425.1 Meyerozyma guilliermondii ATCC 6260 | reverse complement strand
AGCTCTTGGACTTAGGAGGAATGGATAGTTCTCTTGGTCTATGAGCAGCTACCGACTCTCTCCTTTCCAGAGTGCTGGCAGGGTTTGATCCGGTACGCCTTCTAGAGCCAGCATTAGCAGTTGGGGTTGTCGAACCATTATTGGGCAAGACTTTAGGAGGCATGTTTAGCATATGCTTTTCGAAATGGCCCTTGATATTCTTAGCCATTTGTGATATAGCGGGAGTCTTCGGCCATTGAATCTGCAACAGTTGTCTACCATAAGGGTGAAATCATCAACAATTTCAGACACATCGGCATATGCATTCAAGTTGATCTTCCTCTCGATGGTGGACAAATCCATGGGTCGCTTTATATAGTTGTAGTAGAGGGGAATGTTCAACTTGACAGTGTCAACAGGAACAGTGAATGGCGCAGCATCACGAAGGCGCTTGATGGTTTTGATTGAGTTTAAGGCAAACTTCGCTTGATGCTTAGGAATTGGGGTAGCTGGTAAGTTATTCATGTCTGGTTCTGAAGGTGGTTTTGGAGCAGGCTCCATGGAAGTTTGTGTAGATGGAAGAGGGGCTGCCTCTGATGCTTCGGGTTCGACTTCATGCTTTTCAGGTGATGGGGAAGGGTTGGGTGGCGACAATGGCTTTTCAGGTTCTTCAACAGTCTTTGACTGAACCGCTTTTTCCATACCTGTTTCTTGTGGGTAAAAGTTATCTGACGATGGTGTTTGTACAGGGGTGGTAGCAACTTCTGTGCCGAACATGAGAACCAATCGTGTGACTATAGACCTCCCTCTGGATCACCGATAGATGATGCAAAGTGTTATTGTAGGTGTTTGGGTGTAAATGTATTATCAGTCCGCACCAGTAAACCCAACCGAGATTTTGTGCAATTTGCGACTAACTTGGCACCAGAATGAAAATCCGGAAATTCAGTTCATTTATACTAATCGCGCATGCGAGAAAAAATTGCCAGCGGTCCGCGCACGACCTAAAAGGGGAAAATCATGTTGCCATCGAGAGCCAGCAGCTCTTCAAAATGCATGATGCAAGGAGAAAAAAGCTACAGTACTATTGTTGATCATGCATGGGTACACATATATCAATTTCAAGTGCGGGGCCTTGTCTTAACTTTTTTGGTAAACGTCGGTCGCATCGCCTCGTCTTGCGTCGGTGTTGCTGACCTGGCTGTTGGCGTTACTGAATATACGCGCGCATGACCACACGAACGCACATTACCCGGCCGACCCGAAAGCCCCGAAACCAGACCGGAACACCGCGGTTCAATCCGCTGGTCCAGGCGCCACACCCACCACACCAGGTATATCGGCTGCAAAAATGTAGCAAAATTAATTATCGTTACATAGCTTGATCAGGTTATTCTAGTTTACAAGTGCACTGACAATAAGTCGTTGGCTGAGAATCCCTTATTACACGAAGGACACCTCCGAAGCCGTGCTGCCAAACGTTCTTGAGTGCAACTATGACAAAAGACATGGCCGCAAACGGTAATGGCGGTATCTTTCCAGTTTTTGGAACACAATGAGCACTTGGCAATGGATCTCAAGGCCTCAAGTTGTCGTTCGTCTTCTTGAAGGATGGATGAAGTATTGTTGGTCTTATACTTTTGTAGTAATGACTCGGTAGTCTTTAAATTACTTTCCATTTTGGCCGAGTTGTCTTTAGCTGTCTGTAATTCCAGCACCAATTCCGCATTGTCCTTGGCCTGTTTGGAAATGATATCTTTCAAGTTTTTAATCTCCTTCTCAACCATTGACTTTTTCTGATTCAAGGCTTTGACAAGGTCTTGTAATTTACTCGTTTCTTGAATAGATGTCTCTTTAATGGCCTTGAAATCATCATTCGCCTTCTTCAAAATCTCAAATTTATTAGCAAAGCTCCGTTCCATTTCTCCAAATTTGCTGATGACTTCTTGTGACTTGGAGATCTGTGCCTTCAAAATCTTGTTTTCGGCCGTCAACGAATCATTCACGCGCATCGAAGCAAAGTACTTCTGGTCAGCTTTCGTCTTTTCAACGCTAAGTTTCCGTAACAAGCCTTCTTGGTCAACAGCACTGTTCAACTTTTTGAGGGAAATTTCTCGTGTTTGCTGAAATGCTACCTCGATCTCCTTCAACTCGGTAGTAAGTACTGCTATTCTTTTGAGCAATTCGTCTTTAGAAGATTCAGCCAATTTGTCGGCGTTAGAAAGTTCAGCTGCATCATCAGCATGAGCCAGCTCAAGCTTCTTCACGCGCTGCTCAAGAACTGAATTCATCTGCTTGAGTGCTTCATTTGTATCCTTGTCGTTGACTTCAGACTTGAGAATGCTGTTTTTGGATAACAATTCGTCTCGAGTAGTTCTTATTCTCACCAAATCATTTTCACACTTGGATAATTGCAGTTTAAGAGCCTCGTTTTCCTCTGTTAATTCCTTGTTGGCGAAAGCCTTCGCATCTTCATGGATGGCTTCAAGCTCGTTAAGTCGTGCCACTGTTTTGTCATTCACCTTTTGCAATCCTGCTATCTTTTCCTGAAGCTGCTTGTTATGCAATGACAATTCTTGAAACAGAGACGAATTGACTAAATCTCTATCACTCAAGTTATTGAGTCTTAATTGCAATTGAGCATTTTCTTGAACCAAAGCAGCATACTTCGAGGACACATCTTTCAACTGTTCTTCTAATGAGTTGTTATGGCTCGTGACTTGTTGGAGCTCCAGTGACAACCTCTCAAGCTCCTCGGAATCTATATGAGCCTCCTCTGTTTTTGAAGTTGTTTCAGGTACTTCTTCCTCCTTCTCTTTCTTGGCAACGGCCATACCATTGACTCTATTCAAGGTCTTTGAATCTTCTCTTTCTTTCTGTTTATGAACCGAGAGAAGGCTCTGCTCAAGCTCATCTACTTTTGCCGAGAGCTCCAACTTCAGTTTTGTCAAGGTCTCATTTTCCACCCGGGCAGAAGTCAAGTCATTATTTAGCAGCTCTAGTTTAGATACCAAGTCCTGATGATCTGGCAGCGATGCGGTGTTCTTTAATGCTGGTTCAAGTATTCGTAATAAATGCTCTCTGCGTTTCGCCAATACGCCGTCGAGTAAGTCGGGTTTTTGGTTTGTTGATTTTATGAGTAAGGTCTCGTTTAAGTCCTCAGATTTCTCCGCAGCGAAGTCTAACTGATTGATTATCTGCTCATACCAAGCATCGAGTATGTTGACCTTCGTCTCACTATCGTGATATTGCCTCTGAAGCCGGTCCATATCGGCCATCAATGCGTTGCACTTTGTCTTATACGCCCTCATCTGTCTCCCAGATGGCCTCCTTCTTAAAATAAACGACATCGCGTTGAGTTAGAGGACCATCTTCGCTGAGTTCATCCATCGGCTTCAATCGTTTTGCCTGGGCCGGACTCTCCGCTGGGTCATCCCCAGCCCTCTTTTCAGCCATATCAACCAAATTTACCAAAGATTATATACAACTCTGAAGAAATGGTTCAAGCTGAAAAGTTTCCGTTAGTGTAAATTCTCAACCGTAAGATAGTTGATTTTTCTGTTTTTGGTGAGTACACTACGGACTCCCCCACTATAAGACAGCTGACAAGGGGAAGGGACCAAATGGCTCAGGGTTGTCAGAGTTAGGTCCATATTATACTGCAGAAGCCATTGAGTTGATATTGATCCATTAATGTCCATTTTTTCATTTTCGGAGTAGATTCAAAGTTTTTCACGGAGCTTACCAATGTGGTTTCAAAGTGCCTTGATGAATCAAAGTCGATCCACATACCTCGTTATTGAACTTGTTGATCATGCTTCCAACATACTAATCAATTTTAAAACTTCTAAAGGTTGTTTCCTTTCCCCGTTGCTTCTTCTACATTTGTCCTGCAGTGCTCGAAGTACCTTGCTTCTCCGCACCTCCATGCCGTGCATATAGTGCCAAGGACTGCGACAGACGATGCTGCGACACAGAGAATCACCATGAAGGGTATAGTGATCTTCTTGATCCTCCTTCACAATGTTTGTGGGGTGAAGGATTATCTCTTCAAGGACTGTGACAATTCTGGTTTTTGTCAGAGAAATAGGTTGTATGCCAAAAATATTGCTGAGAATGAGTCTCCGTATGCTGTCTCTCAGCCTTCGTTAGTTGTAAGCAATACAGCACAGAACTCTTTAACCGGAGTAATAACGAAATCTATTCCTCAATTGGATGAGACTCGCCAATTTCCTTTTGAGATCTCAATTCTTGAGGGTTCAATTCTTCGTTTCAAGGCCGATGAAATGCGCCCAGAAACAAGTGGTGGGATGATTCGTGGAAATAGGTATAACGAGGCAGCAAAATGGGCTTTCCAGGACCCTGACGTTCCATACGAAAGCAAATATCCCGTTAATGTCGAGTCGACTGATCAATTGGTGACGATAAGCTTTGGACCCAACGATACCAAAGCAGAGTTCGATGTAAAAGATATGACGATTAAGATCTACTACAAGGGTCAATTGCAGCTTGTGGTCAATGAACGTAATTTTTTCAACATCGAGCACTACAGAAAACGGGATGAGAACGATAAGCATTTGCTACCTTTTGAGTCTGACTTTGATCTGTTCAAAGACAGCCATAATACAGCTTCTGAAGATTCGATACCGCTCGGTCCTGAGTCCATCGGCTTGGATTTTACTTTTGCAGGCTACAAGCATGTTTATGGTATTCCTGAACACGCAGACTCCATGTCGCTCAAAGATACATCAGAATCAAACTGGCCATATCGTCTATTCAATGTGGACATTTTTGAGTACGATACTGATTCCAGAATGCCAATGTATGGGTCAATTCCTCTCATGTTGGCAACAAAACCCAAAATGTCGACAGCGGTCTTCTGGTTAAATGCCGCCGACACATTTATCGATATACATAAATCCAATGATGTCAAGACTCACTGGATTTCGGAAAATGGTGTAATGGACTTTCTTGTGATCCTTGGAGAAACTCCAGCGGAAATAAACTCAAAGTACGGACGCCTTACTGGCTATGCTCCGTTACCACCTATGTTCTCTTTGGGATACCATCAATGCCGGTGGAACTACAATGACGAAAAAGATGTGCTTGATATCACTTCGAAAATGGATGAGACATTAGTGCCATATGACACAATTTGGTTGGATGTCGAGTACGCTGATGCCAAAAAGTACTTTACTTGGGACATTGATGCGTTTCCTGACCCCGAACGCATGCTCAAAGCGTTGGATAGAACAGGAAGAAATTTGGTATTGATCATCGACCCTCATTTGAAAGTTGGTTATTATGTTAGTGACGAGGTTCGCAAGAGAGATCTTGCGATGAAAAATTCCAAAAACGAGACGTTCCATGGCCATTGTTGGCCCGGAGAATCGGTGTGGATTGATACGTTTAATCCTGGTTCCCAGGAGTATTGGGATTCACTTTTTGTAAGGTCTGAAACCAACAAGGTCATGGGCGGAATGTCCACGAACATTTATGTGTGGAACGACATGAATGAGCCTTCTGTGTTTGATGGACCCGAGACCTCTGCTCCAAGAGATAACATCTTTTACGATGGATGGGAACATAGGTCTGTTCACAACATTTATGGTTTGACTTTCCATGAAGCTACGTTCGAATCGTTGACAAAGCGTCTTGAGCTGTCGACGAGACAAAGACCTTTCATTTTGACCCGTTCTTTCTACGCCGGATCACAGCGGACATCGGCTATGTGGACGGGAGACAACATGGCAAAATGGGAATATCTTGAAGCTTCTATTCCAATGGTATTGTCTTCTGGAATTGCTGGTATGCCTTTTGCGGGAGCTGATGTCGGTGGGTTCTTTGGAAACCCTTCTAAGGAGCTTTTAACCAGGTGGTATCAAACAGGAATATGGTACCCATTTTTCAGAGCACATGCACATATCGATTCGAGACGCAGAGAGCCATGGGTTCCAGGAGAACCATTCACAAGCATTATTCGTGACGCTATCAGGCTTAGATATGCGTTGCTTCCAACGTTCTATACATGTTTCTACGACCTGAGTCAAAGTGGATTACCCGTCATGAAACCAATATTCTACGAATGTCCTCACAACGTCGATGCCTATGAAATCGACGACCAGTTCTTCTTGGGCAATTCTGGTTTGATGGTGAAGCCAGTAACGAGTGAAGGAGCTACGAGTGTTGATGTCTATCTTCCAGACAACGAGGTATACTATGAGTTTACAAGTGGAGTTCCAGGAAAAGCATACAAGGGCCCCAAAACTGTTGACCTTGATGTCGAGTTGGCTGACATCCCAATGTTCTTGAAAGGAGGAAGCATTGTAGCCAGGAAAGATAGGTATAGGAGGTCGACCAAGCTCATGCAAAATGACCCCTACACTTTGGTGGTGGCTTTTGATAACCAAGGCAAAGCCACTGGCAAGCTCCACATTGATGACGGCGAGTCATATGGCTACAAGGAAGGACAAGAAATCAACTTGCAGTTTTACGCGGATTCCAAGGGTATAACAGCTCAATTTGAAACTGTTCCCGACCCCACTTATGTCAAAGCCATGCAAAAAATAAAAATCGAGAAAATTATTTTATTGGGCCACGGCAATGATGACCAAGCGCTTGTGACCCAGGGCGAAAAGCTGTGGCAGGTCCAGATAGTGGATGGGGAAATCCGGAATGCCGGCATGAGTGTTGCAGCGGAGTGGAAAATAAAGTTTGCGACAAAATTAACCCATGATGAGTTGTGACCTCGGATTGTAGACGAGCTAGGAACTTAATGCATACTGTCTTAACTTGGTGGCCATATCTGCTACCAACCGCCAAGATGTTTGAGCGCCGCATTGTGAACATGAAACATCACTTGGAATGAGTGCGGCATTGATTTCCAGTGACTGGTACCATGAAGCTGCCAAGCAACGAAGATGACAAATAACGGCACATGATGGACAAACGGCAATGAGGGGTAACACTAGCAACACATCTTTAATGGACTCGGGTAGCATTTCCGGAACATAGTCTATTGCGTCGCTGCACAAGCAGCAATGTGCCGTCGTGAGAGCGGCTTTTTTGGCTACGGAAAAATAGTCACTGCATGCGGCGGTGCGAGCACCACTAAAGGCTGCAAACAGTTGCAACTGTGCCGGTAAGAGATCCATATCGAAAAGGCTTGGATCAAAGATGGTTACTTTGAGACCCATGCGGCTGAAATAGGGGCTTTCAAGGAGCCGGGCAACATTACGAAGATGCGTACGCCCAGACCGGGCAACTGGCGCGGCATTGCGGCGATTTTTCGCCGGCGAAGTCGCATCAGATTTACCGGCTACCGGTGCGGATTTGGCGGTTTCCGCAGTGGCAGTCACACTGCCGCCGCCGCCCGCCATGTGCCGCGACGTTTTCGGGTGCTGTAGTGCGTGCTCGAATTGCAAGGCTGCGACTCGCGAGGGAAAATTGTGGGTAATCGCTATCATTTTCCAAGGTCGGCGACTCGTTCGTCGAGTGCGGAATGCGCCTTGTTTCAAGTCGCCGTTATGCTGTCTTAATCTACGAATTGGATCGGGAGTCGACCCTATGTAAAATGACCTGGGGCTAGGCTCAGACTGTAGTATATACACTCCGTAGAATTCGGGACTTACGAAAATTTGTGTTGGTGCCATTTCCCGCCCAATATTATTATCACTATAAATAAGTGCGCGGGGTGTGGGTGCGCGCTGTCACATTCCCCCCTCTCCTGTACAGTTACATCGTAGCAGCGACAGGATATTTTGGCACCTCGAGTCAGGTGCATCTGTTGTTGTAACTCAAGTTCAACTTTTTTTAGCTACTTCTCCTTCACTCTTACATAAGAACCTTTCATTTGTGCTGAGATTTTTACGTTACCACGATGAAGGTAAAGGAAGAGCCTGCTACTACTGCGTCCTCCAATACCAGTGGGTCTAATGACTTTGTTAAAAAGTTATTCCAGATGCTTCAAGATGAAAATTACAAGGATATCGTCAAATGGACAGATTCAGGAGATAGTTTTGTGGTGATAAATACCAACGATTTTACCAAAGATATTCTTCCTCGCCATTTCAAACATTCCAACTTTGCCAGTTTTGTTCGTCAACTAAACAAGTACGATTTCCACAAGGTTAAAATACTGAATGAAGAAAAACAACATTATCAATATGGTGAAGATGCATGGGAATTTCGGCATCCTGACTTTAGGATCAACGATCGAGATTCCCTTGAAAATATCAAAAGAAAGGGTCCTACAGCAAAGAAAATATCTCCATCTTCCATGTATGGGAACTCCCAAAATTCCAACGAGGGCCTATCCTCTGCCTCTGGAGAGCTTGCTTCAATCCGTGAGGAGCTCGAAATGATGCGCAGAACCCACAAGTCGTTGATAGTGGACATGCTGGTTTTGCAAACCAAGTACAGAACGGTAGTTGAAGGACTTGTTGGTCTTCAAAATGTTAGTGAACGCAACTATCGGTCTATGGGCGCTCTCATAAACACCTTAGTACAATCTGGGATCAAATTACCTCCCCTCGACTTCCCAAACCCTACCCTTTCCAACTTACAACAACCAAAAGTTTTCGACCAGTCCATGTATCAACAACCTGTTCAGGCCCCACCATTGCATCCACACCGCCCTCAACATCGTCCGCAACACACTTCCCAACAACCATCGCTTTCAAGAACTCCCACTGAAGATGTGAGCCCGCGGCTGCCACAAACGCTTGTGTCTGCTGCTGGGTCTCCGAATATACCTGGAAGTGTCAACTCCGTGGGTAATGCAATTGCAACCCATCCACCACCACCAGCCACCACAGCCGGAGATCATAATGGAGAAGTGCCAATAGTCTCCACCACCAATCTTCCTAATCCAAAGTACCACGTTCTTCTCGTTGAAGACGATAACGTATGCATACAATTGTGCCGCAAGTTCCTTGTGAAGTACGGATGCCAGGTTACGGTTGTCACTGATGGTTTAAATGCCATATCAACCGTGGAGCACACCAAATATGACCTTGTGTTAATGGACATTGTCATGCCTAATCTAGATGGTGCCACGGCCACCAGCGTCATTCGTAATTTCGACACAAAAACTCCAATTATAGCTATGACCGGAAATATCGAAGATAACGATTTGGTGACGTACCTTCAAAATGGTATGTCGGATATATTGGCGAAGCCATTCACCAAAGATGATCTCTACTCGATTTTGAGCAAGTATTTGTTGGCTCCCGATGCTTCAACGCCAGTTTCTTCGAATATGCGGCAGCTAGCGGGAATACAAGGACCGGCTCAGCAGAGTTTGATCCTTCCCGATGGTGAAGAGTCGGTGACCAAGAAGCCTCGGTTACAATAGTTGTAAAGTATGTACTATAGCAATAGATTTTATTTATAATCAAGTTTATGTAATGCCAAGTCGGTGAACGCATTGCCCCACGGACCTTCTGTGGGGAGTCTTTTGATTGTGGTGGAGTTGAAATACATGTTGTCAGCTGAAAAGTCTAATTTGGGCTCTACAAAGACATTTGCTTTTTGTCGGCGTTTTTTCTTGACGGTCTGGAATTGGGTATCGACAGAAGACTGTTCAGTCAACAGGACAAGGTAGGAAAGGGTGCGGTAGTTATCGTATAATTTTCGAGTGGTTAGTCGATCAGTGTGAGCGATGGCATCATTGGCAAGAAGATAGCGCGCATGATAACGAGAAAGAACTTCTTCTGTAAGCTCTAAAGACGCATGTGGTAAAAAGTAGAGTGTTCTCAGTGTAGTTTTATCCTTGGCGTTGATTTCAGTTTTTTCGGATTGTTCGTTGCTTGTTGATGGTTCTTCCAGGCACAGTTTCACAGCCAGTTCAAGTGACTCTAAAAGATACCCCAATGAGGTTATTACCTGTTTGTCTGTATCTGTGAACACTGGATCATACAAAAACACCTTGCTAGGGCTTATTTTGAACGCTTCAACTAATTTTTTCAACAATGCTAATTGGTACCTTGCAGCCGAACTCAGCTCCGGCGACCCCAATGCTAGACATATTATGTGCGAGATATCCAAGTCTTCTAATTCCAGAACTATGATCAGTAAGAGTTCAGCTTTGCCGATATCTTGTTCCGCCACATTGATTCGATCCACTATCTTTTCCATCTACGACTGCTAACCATTAACTATAGCTACCCCAGAGTAGGCCCGTGCACCATGCAGTCTGCCCATCGCAAAATTTATTGGCTGTGAATTTGCGAGGAGACTCAGTTCGTGATACTCGTCCCCTTGAAATTCGCCTTCTCACAAGCGTGAGCCTTCAAAGTGTCCCTGACGGCGTCATTAATGAGAAAGTGCAAAGTCTTCGTCGGTTCCTCCCATCAGGAGCTAGGACAACTTGTATGTGAGCGCTTGGGTGTCGAGCCTGCTCCTTGCACCCTCAAAAAGTTCTCCAACGGTGAAACTTCGGTTCAGATCGGAGTGTCTGTTCGTGATGAGGACGTCTACATTATCCAGCTGGGCTCACCCAACATCAATGACCATATAATGGAACTTTTAATCTTGATTTCAGCATGCCGCGGTGGTTCTGCTTCCAAGATTACGGCAGTTATTCCTCAGTTTCCATACCTGAAGCAGCTGAAAATGAAAAAACATCGTGGTGCCATCACCGCTCGCATGTTGGCCAACCTTTTGGTCATGGCTGGTGCCGACCACGTGGTGCTGATGGACTTACATGCTTCTCAGATGCAAGGGTTTTTCACCAAACCGGTAGATAATCTTTTTGGTGCACCTACCTTGGCAAGGTGGATTCGTCACAATGTTCCTGACTGGGAAAACGCCGTGGTAGTTTCTAAAAACCCTGGGGGAACAAAGAGAGTAACCGCATTGGCAGACTCGCTTAAAATTAACTTTGCCATGATTCACACAGACAGACGCAGAACCATGGATAATTATTCGTCTAAACGTAAGGCATTAAAGTCTTCTGCAGATGGTGACTCTGAGACCGCTGACAATATAGTTTCGGAGATGCAGACAGCTCGTATAGTTAAGGGCCATGTCGTTGATGACGACTATCCTCCACAAACTCCAATCACCAATGGATCTATTCCCACCGATCATTTGGAGCGTTCCAGTGTATTGGACCTGGATGCCTTGGGAGGATCTTACGATGCAAACAATAGTGACGATGAAGACGAACCAACGTCGCTTGCTGAAGAAAAGCTTATTACATTGGTAGGCGACGTTAACGATAAGGCAGCTATCATTCTTGATGACATGATCGATAAGCCAAACTCGTTCATTTCGGCTGCTGAGCATTTGCGTCTCAATTGTGGGGCCAAGGCTGTTTACGTACTTGGTACCCATGGAGTCTTCACCGACAATTGCTTGGAAGCATTGAATGCCTCCAAGTGTATTGACAGGATCGTTGTCACCAACACCTACCCAATTGGACGTGAACGTATCAATGCCAACAAGAAGTTGTCGGTCATTGATGTTTCGCCAATTTTCGCCGAGTGTATTCGCAGAGACCACTTTGGTGAGTCTATTTCTGTTTTATTTGACTCGCTTACTGCTATCGAATAAACCCTATTTGGTATCTGGTGGAAACCACCATTGTAGATACCCAACGATGCAACCACTGGGTTGCAGGCCACGTTTTGATCTACAAGACGAGGACTAACGGAGCGTTGGAATATATCCTCTTGATGCTGAAAGGAGCCTAACAAGTGGAAGGTATCCTCAGCTTTCAAGGTACATTTGTAAAACTCTTTTGTTTTTTACACTGTAAGCTACGATTTTATTCTTCCGTGTTACTTTTCTTTTTCTCTATTTATTCAGTTCAGTACCCTGCCTCTAGCTTATCTTTATCAGTACTGTTCCTGTACCTAGTATACCATGTGCGAAGATTCATCGCCAACTTGCAATTGCATCATGACAAGGTCTTCGACGCCCATTCCTGTGCCAGGAACTGACGCGGTCTCGCGAGACGGAGCCGTACCAGCACCCGTATCACCATTGTCATTGTCTTCTCAGGAAGCGCCAACTGAATTCTTGGGCTCACCGTCTCCCAGCGATGACCACGCACCAACTGAAAAAGCCATGGCATCTATTGCGCCAATGTTAGAAAGTTTCAAGCCGAAGACAAGCGCCCAAGAGAACGAGGATGGAGTGTCATCCAAACTCAGCAGCTCTGTACAATCTTCGTCGCCGATTGAGACCAACGATAAACTCACAGCCGACAATTTGGCATTTGCTGAAACTCTCAAGTCTCGCCATGCATCTCGCAAAAATTCCACAGCCTCTACGGGCACGCTGTTCGATGGACTTCCCAGAATCACGCCTTCCATTTCCAATTCGTCCAACACCTCGAGGAAATCGGTCTCTGTACATCGAGAACCCGAGGGTCCCAAACTCACTAAAGTGGGAAAAATCGGCGTTTGTGCCATGGATTCTAAAGTCATGTCAAAACCTTGTAGAAGGATCTTGAATCGCCTTATTGAGAACGGCGAATTTGAGACCATCATCTTCGGAGACAAGGTAATCCTTGATGAATCTATCGAAAACTGGCCCACGTGTGATTTCCTCATCAGTTTCTTCTCTACTGGGTTCCCCTTAGACAAGGCAATCGAGTACGCCAAATACAGAAAGCCCTATATTATCAATGATCTCATTTTGCAAAAGACTTTGTGGGATAGAAGATTGGTTCTCACGATTTTGAATCATGCCAAGGTTCCAACCCCAGAAAGACTTGAGATCAGCAGAGACGGGGGTCCTAGAATCGACGCAATTTTAGCTGAAAAATTGAAAGAGGTTGGTTTCAGTGAGTCGGTAATTCATGACATGACTCACCAAGAAGAGCCTAAGTGGGAGATGGTTGACGACGATACTCTCAAGGTGGGTGACAAGATTATGAAGAAGCCTTTTGTGGAAAAGCCCGTTGACGGAGAAGACCACAATGTCTATATATACTACCCCAAGTCTACTGGCGGAGGAGGTAGAAGGCTTTTCCGTAAGATTGGAAACAAGTCCTCAGAATTCGATCCTGACTTGAATACTCCCCGTACTGAGGGATCCTTCATCTACGAGCGTTTCATGGATACTGATAACTTCGAAGACGTCAAGGCATATACCGTAGGTAAGGACTTTTGTCATGCTGAAACGAGAAAGTCACCTGTGGTAGATGGTATTGTAAGGCGTAATACCCACGGTAAGGAAATAAGGTACATCACCGAGCTCTCGAAAGAAGAAAAGTTAATGGCTAGAAATGTCAGCACTATATTCCAACAAACTATTTGTGGCTTTGACTTGCTTCGCGTTGATGGCAAGTCATATGTTATTGATGTAAACGGCTTCTCGTTTGTGAAGGATAATAATGACTACTATGATTCATGTTCATCGATTTTGAGAGATCTTTTCATTCAAGCCAAGAAATCCCGTGATTTATTGAAGACCCGTATTCCACCTCTGTCTAAATTGCTCCACAAGAGTCAGTTTGAGGAAAAAGAGCAGAAGTGGGTGTTCAAAGGAATGGTATCTGTTATTCGTCACGCAGACCGTACGCCAAAGCAAAAATTCAAGTATTCTTTTCGGTCCCCACTCTTTATCTCTCTTTTGAAGGGACATAAGGAAGAGGTTATCATTCGAGCAGTTCCTGACTTGCAAGTGGTCTTAGAGACTGTCAAAATCGCGGAGGAGAAAGAATTGGAAGATCTCAATAAATTAGCACAATTGAGAGGGGCTTTAGAAAAGAAGATGAACTTCCCCGGAACGAAGATTCAAATAAAGCCATCTTTAGGAGGGGAAAACGCAGATGTTGTTGAAAAGGTGCAATTGATTTTGAAATGGGGAGGTGAACCCACCCATTCTGCAAGATATCAGGCCACAGACGTAGGAGAGCAACTTCGTCAGAACATCAAGTTGTTGAATGCTGAAGCGTTGAAGGATGTTAAGGTCTTCACCTCTTCAGAAAGAAGAGTAATAGCTAGTGCCCATCTCTCAACATTGGCACTCTTGGGGTACAACAAGGATGAAAGTTTGCCTGATGATCTTTTAATCATTCGGAAAGATTTATTGGATGATTCAAATGCTGCTAAAGATTTGATGGATAAGGTGAAAAAGAAGTTGAAGCCTCTTCTTCGTCAGGGTGCGGAGGCTCCACCTCAATTTACTTGGCCACCAAAAATGCCACAACCTTTTGTGGTCATCAAGAGAGTGTGTGAATTGATGAACTTCCATAGACAGATCATGCTGTACAATTTTGAAAAGTATAACGTTGATGAGTTTCAAGACAACTGGTGCTGTGGAGAAGACCCTTCGTTGTTCCGCGAAAGGTGGGACAAATTATTCCAGGAATTCTTAACGGTAGAGAAGACCCATCCTTCCAAGATATCTGAACTATACGACACCATGAAGTACGACGCCTTACACAACAGACATTTTTTGCAAAAGATTTTTTCGTTTGATCCCAATGATCAGGACCTTTTGAATCGCTTGAAAGAAACTTGCGCTGATACAATCAACTCTTCCGGCTTGGTCAGTGAATATCCTATTAACATTCTTGCCATGAACAATTTCAGGCTCCCAAGCGAGCATAATGGTACCGTATCAGGCGTCACTAGTACGGCAAATTCGAATTCGAATTCAAGCAATAACTTGTTGAACATCACATCTTCCAATGCACCAGCATCGGCGGGGTCTTTGGGTTGGGTACTTAAGGGAGCCACTGCAACTATCAATGACTCTTGCTCCAATAACGAATCTAACACAAAGAAGCACGGGTCAAGTCCTAATGCAGAAGATAATCCCTTTGACCATCCAACTTTTGCTCGATTGAGGGAGTTGTACAGATTGTCGAAGGTTTTATTCGACTTCATCTGTCCTCAGGAATATGGAATCAAAGACGAAGAAAAGCTCGATATTGGATTGCTTACATCTTTGCCTCTTGCTAAACAAATTGTTTCTGATATTAGGAACATGCGTGGTCATGAAAGTGCAGCAGTGGTGAATTATTTCACAAAGGAGTCACACATTTACACTCTCCTCAATGTTCTCTATGAGTCTCAAATTCCAATGAAGATTGCCAGAAATGCATTGCCAGAGCTTGACTACTTATCTCAAATTGTTTTTGAGTTATACGAAGCCGACGACCCCAATAGCGCTTCGGGTAAGAAGCACTCAATTCGTTTGTCTCTCTCTCCCGGCTGCCATACACAAGATCCTCTTGACGTCCAGCTTGATGATGACCACTATATTGGCTGCATTCCACGGATAAGTTTAACCAGACATTTGGACATTGATTTGGTAACCCAAAGATTGAAGTCTCGCTTCACTCGTGTCTCCTTACCAAAAAAGTTTACACCTGTTAATATATCGAGTCCTCTTACATCGGGGCTTGGATAATACTAATATTTCAATAAATATATATTTGTACTAATTAGCGAGAGCAGATAGTACCACGTATCTACTCCCACTGAAAATCTACTCAAATCAATCTGATAATGCGTAATTCAGGCTTTCTCATACTGCTCCCAGTTATCGATGATAGCCTTGATCTTTTGGGATTTAGTCAATTCGTAAACTTCTTGGAAGTACTCCTTGGTGATCTCAAATGGTTTAGCGGTCAAGTTAGGAATGTACTTGTTGATCAAGTCATTAGGCTTGACAGAAGATTTGGGAATCTTCTTGCACAAGAATCTTTGGAATGGCTTCACTCCAGACATCAAGTAGGATGAGTGGAAAGGAACAGAGATACCCTTCAATGGGATGACAGCGAACCCTCTTTCCAAGTCAATTGGCTGAGGCTTTGCACTGGATTTAGCTGAAACCTCGTCAATGATATCCTTCAAGTGTTTCTTGACTTCTTCAATACTCAAGGTTTCTTGCAACTTGACGATGTTGATCTTGTTCAATTTCAAGACATTGAGCACGTTTGTCAAGGTATCCAAGGCTCTCAAGTCACCAGCAGTGACATATTGGGTGTTCTCGACGTTGTAATTCACAATTTCCAAGAGCCATCCAGTAGTAGAAGCAACTTCTTCAACAACGAAACGCAACGCAGCATCATTGAAAGTGGGGTCAATTCTGGAAGGATTCACAGCACACATACCATAGTTGGATCTTCCAAATTCGTCTCTTGGAACTGCGACTTGCATGGTCATACCACGGTAGAACACAACATCCACCAATGACTCAATAGGCATGACATTTGCCAAAGAGGACAAAGCAGAATATTCACCCAAGGAGTGACCAGCAAACATGATGTTTTCTGGTACCAATCCCTTCGACTTGATATCTTCATAAGAAGCCTTCTCCATCAAGGTCAAAGCAGGTTGGGTGAACTGTGTAGCAGACAACAAACCAGTTGGCGAAACAAAAGTATGCGAGGTTGTGTTGTGGTCAATGTCTTTGAAAATCTTCTCAGATTTAATTGACCCGTCTTCAGCAATGGTCTCGAACATCATTCCAATGTAGTTGTCTCTGATCTTTCTACCCTTTGGACCACCAAAGTGAATTGTCAACTCGTTAGGGTTATTCTTCACAATGTTGAGAATGGAGAATCCATAGTTATCAACAAAGTGACGATCAGCTCTGTCCCATACTTCTCTGGCAACAGCTGAAGAGTTGTACAAGTCCATACCCATACCTTGCTCTTGGGATCCTTGTCCTGTGAAAACGTAAGTGGTAATTGGTTGTTCAATTTCAGCCTCTCCGATCAAGACAGTCATATCAGCATCAACATTTCTTGTCTCAACCTT
Organism: Meyerozyma guilliermondii ATCC 6260; assembly: GCF_000149425.1. Taxonomy (NCBI): domain Eukaryota; kingdom Fungi; phylum Ascomycota; class Pichiomycetes; order Serinales; family Debaryomycetaceae; genus Meyerozyma; species Meyerozyma guilliermondii. Next base: position 1,736,158 of record NW_001809799.1, on the reverse strand, counting down.
GATGATCTTACGACCATTGATCATACCGATATGTTCCAAAGTAGTTTGCAAGGTGTCGTTAGGAAGGACCATTCCGACAAAGTCACTCTTGAAAGCTCTAACTCTGGAGGCAATGTTATTAGCAGCCCACTCTTCGACCAAAGCTCTGATAGAAGCCGAGGAGTACATACCGTGAGTGATAGTTCCAGGCAAATTGGCGTAGGAGGCAAACACTCTTGAAACATGGATTGGATTGTAATCACCAGATACCTTAGCATAAGGTTCATTGGTACTTGGAGCCTTTGAGGTCAACTCTTCACCGGAGGAAATTGGGATAGCATTCTCGAACTTGACGGCCTGTTCGATTGAGTTTCCGTTTCTCGACAAATAGTCGGTAACTGGGTTACCGTAAGACTTACCGGCTTCATAATCGACTGAACCAATTTGAATAACCTCCTTTGAGGGAAGTTCCAAGTACACTTGACCAGTTGTACGAATTGAAGAGTACACATTTGCGGATTTGAACTTGTAGACAGATTCACAACGGAAAGTCAAATCTTGACCCATCAAATTGACCTCCTTCTCCAAGTGGAACCACTCCTTAGAAGTAAGAATGGCAACGTCCTTAGCAGACTTGTAAGAGACTTGCATTGGAGTCTCGGTGGTCTTCTGGAAAGTGTTCTCAAAATCAACATACTCACCACGGTACAAGAACTGGGAAGTGACTTCCATCACTGGCTTACCATCTCTAGTGATAGTACCAACGACTTCCACCATCTTTCCAGATGGCTGATTGACGACAGCCTTGATCTCGGCACTGGACGATACCACGTCGTCCTTCTGCAAAGGAGAAGCACCTGGAATCATCTTGTAACCATTGGACATGTGAACCAAACGCAACAAATCACCATCGATTGTCTTGGGGAAAATCGCTTTCATGATAGCCTTCCATCCAATAACAATTGCAAAATCCATTGGAGCCAAAGTAGGTTTGCCTGGTCTGGATACAAAGGCATCACACTTGTTTCCGATAGCATGGGTGAACTCCGAGATGAGCTTGCCGGAAATAGTGGTCTTGTCACCAGGGATGATCTTCTCAACATCAATGTTGAAATCGGGACTAATCTGCGAGCCAAACCACAATTGCCAGTAGAAGTTCTTGATTCTATCGTTGCGACCATCCATAACCTCCGAGATAGGAGCAAAACCATCGCGTGGATTGAACTTGTAGAGGAAGTTCAAGTAAGCGGGCTTTCCATCGGCAGTTCTGTGTTCAATCAAAGAGCTTTGAATAAGACCATTCTCAACAAGCTTGATTTCGACAACAGGCTTCAAGTCGTCACGGATAGACTCGAGGAGGGTGAGCTTGATCTTGTCACTCGACTCATTTTCAATCTCAACCACCAGGTTCACTGGAGGAATCAAGATATCGTGGAATGAGTTCTTGACATGGTTCAGGCCCTGAACAACCCTGTCGGTTGTGATAAAGGCGTGAAGCCAGTTCAATTTCTCACCAGCAATAGCTTGCAACCAATCATTTTTGCTGGTAATTGGACTAGTCACCTTGAAGGTGATCTTCGATCCGGAAACCTCTCTGACAACTCCTGGAATTGGTTTGTAAGGAACAGCATTCTTTCCACCAAAGTACTCCACAACAGGAATCTTGGACTCATCGTTGGCGTAATCGTCCGCAATCAACCTTCTAATGTGTCCCTCATGAATCGAATCCAAAATCTCCTTCACAGGTTCATTAACCTTGGTGGTGAACTGAGCAGCAACAGGGCCATGCAAAATACAAGTACGTTGAACGTCTTCATCCACAACAGCTTCCAAATCTTCAGATTGCCACAAAGAATCCTTCTTGAAGAAAAACTCGAATCTTTCATCAAGAACTGGCACAAATGGTGCAGGCTTTTGAGTAGGACGCTGGCAACAAATCAAGAAGTAATCACAGTCCTCTTCATTGATCAATTGGTTCTTGGCCATTGGGTAGTACTCAAAGAACTTGTCGGTGAAAGCTTGAGGATCTTCTTGAAGCTGTGCGTAGTTTTGGATAACTGACTTTTTGCTGGGCTCAGAGGTGAAACGCTCCTCAATACGTCTCAAGATGTCTCCATAGAAGTTTCTCAACGAAATATCAATCCATCTCTTAGACTTTTTGATGTACATCAACTCAACCAATCTGTTGGCGACTTCCTGGTATGTCATGTCTTGCAAATCACAAACACCCTCCGCATTCACACCAAACCATGGCTTTTGGTAGTCTTTGTTCAACTTGCTGATGATATAGTCTTTCTTCTTTGTCAAAGCTTCAAGCATTTTGTTCTTTGGAAGATTGAAGATGGAGTCATCCATCTCCTTCCAGAACAAAACACCCCTGGTGGCAATCTTGTGGATTGGTTCGCCCATTTCCGATCTAACAGTGATGATACCTCCAGTTGGCTTCTTGTAGGACTTCTCCCATTCACCATCTGGAACACCGGTACAGGCAGCGATAGCCTTCTTGGCGTCCAAAGAAGTATGAGCTTCCTTAGCGGTCATCATTCTAGAACCAAACAAAACACCATCATAAGGCATTGGTGGGTAGTTGAAATGTTCGGACCAAGAACCAGTCAAGTATGGATAAGTATCCTCGTCGGAACCGAAACCTGAGCCGGCGACCAAGATAATGTTGGAACATTTTCTAATCTTGGAGTACATTTGCAAGATAGGTTGATGGAAATCCTCATAAGAGTGATGGCCACCACCTCTACCACCAGTCCATTGCACAACGATAGGGAATTCAGGATGAGCCTTAGCAATAGTGATACATTGGGAGATTGCGTCAATGGATCCTGGCTTCAATCCCAAATGAGTCAATCCCAACGTCTCAATGTACTCTGTAGCAACTTCCAAAGAAGGAACACCAGCACCAATAGACATGGATTGAATTGGGAAGCCTTTCTCTCTCAATTCCTTGATCAATGGAATACCCCATTGAAGCATTCTAGGGTTTACGTAAATCAAGTTGATACCAATACCAGAGCCTGGAGCAATCTTTGCTTCAACCTGTTTGAGAGCGCCTTCCATATGACCAGCACTAAAGTAACCTCCACCTGCAATCTCAATGTGGTAACCAGCATTGATCGTAGCAGCCACGATATCAGGATTGACGGTAGTGGGAGTCATACCTGGAACCATGAGAGGAGGTCTTCCTAAAAGTCTGGAGAATTTGGTATCGACGAAGACCTTACCGTTCTTGGTCTTGGTCAACTTTGGCTTGAATTCCTTCAACCAGTTGGGAGCCCATTTGATAGAGTTCTCAGCTTTGCAGAAAATTTCTTGCTTGAATCCGTATTCATCATCGGGCGAGTTGGTCTCCAAAGTACCTGCAATGATAATTCTGGATCCGGTTCCGTCTTTGTTACGGTGGGTCAAAACACCCAATCCAGAAACACCACCAGGACCAAAGTCTAACAAGTGGGTAGACTTAAAGTTGGTGGCACTTTCCCAGTTGACCTTCAATTCGGTGATGCATCTGATCACACGAGCCACAACGGTTTCACCAGAGGACTCATCAAAGTCTTGAAGATTTTGACCACTGAATGTATCATAGACAGGAATCTGCAAATCGCTCTTCTTCAACGAGACACCGTTAGCTTCCAAGTCATCCAAAATAACCTCAGTTGCATCAGCCAAAAGATGAGAGTGGAATGGAGAAAAGATTGGCAAGAATCTGTTGGAAAATTTCAATTTTCTTTCAGAAAATGGCACTCTAGCTTGTTCCAAACCTGCTGGAGCCTTCTTCGATCTCAAAGTCAAGTTCAATCCATACAAAGACTCTGGGGGACCGGACACCACGAGATTTCTAGCACCATTGATCAAGGAGATACCAACATGCTTCTCTTGAGGCAAGTGCTTGTTGGTTTGACCAATGAAAGATTCGACTTCTTCGATAGACAAGTCTCTAACAGACAACATAGGAGATGGTCTTCCTTCGCCGTTTTCAAGAGAGTCTTGCAACATTGTTGGTGGTAAGGTAGTTCTTGGGTAGGCCATCAACGATCTCGTTCCAATGAAGAACAATATAGATACGGCCTTCAAGGCATTATCATAGAATGATTCCCAAGAATCGGAGGAAGCCAAGGCCAACGAAGTAACCAAACCTTGCGAGTGACCAGTGGTACCTGACAAGTATTGTCTAAGGTCTCCTGGGGTCAAACCCAAAGTCTTACATGTCACCGTGTAGTGACACAACTGAATGACACAGATCAATGGACACGACACTGGGACAGACAACAAGTAATCTTGATCAGGAGTTTGCTCTGGTTTCAGCAACCATTTTAAAACATCGAAACCTTGGGTATAGATTTTGTCGACATTCTCGGTGGATTTGACCAATTTGTTCAATCTGGTAGCGACTTTGTCGAGCAATTCCTTGACCAATCCGTTGTACATACGGTACAAGTCTCTCAACTCCTCGAAATACTCATCGGTATTTCCCTGTCCACCAAACAAAGCGATGATCTCTGCCTTTTGAGCGGAGGTGTTGGATTTGTTATTAATGGAGTGTCTCAACAAGTCGGACTCAGACTTTGGGATAGAAGTATTGGAATTGATCACTGCAGTATAATAGTTGGTGATCACATCCTTCACTTTGGCGGTGGTAGTTGGGTAATTGACGTCATCTGCAAGCAATTGGGCAGCCAAGGAATGCACATCAGAATTATTGGACAAGAATCTCGACTCAAAATCCTGAAGTGACAATTTTAAGACTTGATCAAATTGACCAGGGGATGCGGGATCCACCAAGGAGGCAGTGTAACCCAAAAACTTGGCGAATAACTCCGCAGGAGATGCTGGTTCATTGTCGCCGGCATTACCCTCAGTAGCTTCGGGAAGCACCTTTACAAACTGCTCTTTAAGCTGGGAAAAGCTGAAAAAAAGGTTTGTAGGTACCAAACAGGTATGTTCTATAGCTCCGTGAGTTAACGAAAAAGGACGAAGCGATGTGGCCATTTTAGATGTTTGTGTCTATTATTGAGGTTATAGGTCCAATTCGGTATTAATTTTGGCTCAAGTTTGCAATGAATTGATAAAATTAATTTTCACTTTTTGAGTTTAAAGCTGCTCAACACTTAACAATGTGGTACGGAAAGTGGATCTGGCAAAAACGTGGGAAACAACGAATACACCTATGATAGTATATCCTAATGCAAAAAGAGAAAAATTAATCTAAACAATGTAGCGACCCTTGTGCGTATATATACTCAATGGGTGTTGGAAGCCAATTGATGGGAAAATAGTTTTGGGTATTTGCAACAAAAAAGATGTTGGGACAATTCATCATATATTAGGTAATCGTGCGTCTTGGTCCATCGCGCGGCCGAGCGTCTCAGAAACTCCGAGTTATGTAAGTTTCTCCCAACAATGCAGGTTTAAACGCCGATTGGTGTGGGTGCACGACCAGCTGTTGATTCAAATAAGGTTTGGGCTGCAATCAGACCACCTTGAAAAGGTACAAACTTAAACGTGGTTTTGACAAATGTTACATTTATCTTATCTATGAGAGTGCGGTTTTATTATCTAAGCTAAGTTTTTGGCAATGCATTTGCAATCGTAGTTTTATTTACAATTACTTCCCTGGTAAAGCTGGTACTTCGTTCCGGGGAGGAAATTCTCTGACAATGATTTCACACTTGGTCTCACGGCATAAGTCCTTTTGTTGAAATGGTGGAATCTTGTGCAAGAGATCAAGCCCACTGGCTCTTTCAAGTGCTTCAACAGGCACCTGAAACTTCGTAAGCGGTTCCGAGTTATCTATGGGGGTGTTAGGTAGAACAAATGCTCCAACGCGAATGTTTGGGTCCTTTTCATTTTCGCAAACAACAAGCTTGAAGAAATGAGTTGGCACTGCAATATTAGGAGGTGAGCCGATGACCTCGTATGTGACTCTGAATTTACCATCTTCATCTTGCTTTGGCAAAAATAAGGGACCAGTCATTATGCGAACGTTATCGTAACGTTGAGTAAGTCTTCTGGTAAAATCTTCGAAATGTGCCCAGTAATCCCGGTTAAACCCGTCTCCGACTTGTGGTGATATGTTGCTGAGGTAAAAGGTTTCATCCATGGCATTTTGGGAGTATTTGGCATCCGCTGCTGGGGCCTGGTGTCCTCGATCGTACCCACTTCTGAAAAAATCTCTCAATTTGTTCCGAAACTTGAATGGGATGTTCTCGTCTTCTTTGAAAATCGACCGCTTTCTATTCACTCCATCAACAGACTTAATCGAGTCTTTGGTGATGTGTTCGATGACCCAATATGGGTTTCTTGTAGCTCTGTTATAGCAGCTGATAAATTCCTGGCGATTTTCCAAGTCATGAATTGGTCCAGGAAACCCATATTTGTAGAAATCTTGCGGCCTAATGCTTGCAGGGTCAAAATTGCCTACTTCTCTACCACCTTTATAAGGCGCTGGTAAATTGGAGGAACTGGAATTGGGACTCGCGGGTGGCAGGGGAAGCTGTGTATTAGGTACTGAGCTTTTGCCCCAAAAATATGATGCAATGCCTATACCCCCAAGGCCGAGAGTGTTAACCAAAAGCTTTCCCATTGGTCCGTGGTGATGCAAATCAATGGAAAAAAATCCACCGCGTTGAGCATCCGCACACCTAGCATGTGGAGCATGCCAAACTAGGTCTCTTTTTTATTCGTTTTCCGTTGTTGTTTCCAATCTTTAAAAAGCCTAACAAGACTCAAGAAGATTATTGATGCAACTGGTCCCAACAATGGGAGAAAAACCGCCAATTTATGCTCGCTTGGGAAGTATGCCTGTTGCACCATCTCTTTGTCAAAAAATGCTGAATCAGAAAGTAACAATGCCCTTGTAGACGCCTCGACGGCTATTTCATTAAGATTGGCATTAGCGTTTTCAATTGCTCGCTCTATTTCGGTGATACATTCTGCAACGTAATGTTTTGTTTGGTCAGGAATGGAGATCTCACTTAATGAGTCCGTAACTTTAACAAGTGATTTCAAGTTCTCTAATGATCGTTTCAAGTTTTGTAACGTAGTAAGCCGTGTGAGGACATCAATGTTGATAACTGGAGCGTGTGGCTTTTCAGGAGCTCCCAATAACCTTAAAAGCTGCACGGTAAAGATTTCAAACACTGGTGCGAGTTCTGACTCGGTAATTGTGATTGGGTCTTCCCTTCTCAAAATGGGGAAGTTCTTGTTAAAAATGTGAACACCTCCCCATTGAGGAACCAAGAAACTGTTTGTCACCGAGTTCTGCACCAAGAGACGCTTATTCTCGTAATTGCAAGTGGGGAAATAAATCAAAAAATTGATAGTAGGATGAACATCGTAGTTGTTGATATTCCAATCACCATAATTAATGAAGGTTGAGAGATCATCTTCAGCAATGATATACTTGGTTTGGTCGTTGATAAGGGACAACGGTTTATGCGTTAATGATGAATAGTACTGGATCTGGGTGCTGACTTGAAATTCTGTAATATGACCCAAACTTTTGAGTACTGAATCAAATCTTTTTATCACGTTTTCAACTTCCCATGCAACGGGTTTTCCATCCTCAACCAATAAAGAGAATACGATATTAGTCACGTCTGAATGTGGAAGAGCAGTATGAGCACTTTTTCCGCTTCCAGAGACGATTCTGCTGACCTCTTCTATCTCAGATTGGAATACTTCCCCAAGCAAAACGTCTTCAACGATTTCAGCACTCGATTCCAAGTCTGTCGAATGTATGTCAATTTCCTTTTTATCGGCATGAATATGAAACTTTTCGTCGCCAGTTTTCTTCTTGATGTTCACCCTGTAGCCCTCTGAATCAGAATCTGGAGCATCGAGTTTCAAGTTGAGACTCCAAAGGTTATTCAACACGGGATGTTTAGCCGTCAACTCTGACCTGATATCTCCATTTAACCGATCCAAGAATGAGTCAGACACTGCTTCATATTCAGAGGTAATGTATACGGGTATATTTATACCTATCTTGTCGAACAAGTGGTCCGATAGAGTGTTGATTTCATCAATTGGCAAATCGGCACGATGTACTGTGGTGGTCCCAAAGTACAATGGAAGCCCCAAGGACAACACGAACACCAACACGTACAAAATAAGACCTTTTCGGGCCTCCTTGACTCCGGAAGCTTCACTGGACTTCATATTGACTGCACTTCCCAGACGTGTTCTGACTGCGAAGGAAATTGGAGTTGTGAGTTTTCACCGGTGCACCCATAGTTTGCAGCCGGTGGTGCTGCGAAGCCCAGGTCTGTGGTAATTATATGTTTAAAAAGAACCCCCAACCAAAGGCTTCAGCCAACATTAAATCCTCTGAGCGCCGCAAGCTATATCAGGAGATATGTAGTACTTATGGTCTCGAACCACAAAACATTCTGAAGGATGTGGAGGTGCAAATTTTTGCCTATGACAACGAAGCAAGCGACTTTCAAAAGCCCTCAAGGCATTAGTGGAACCATATACCGAGATGAAAACGAGACGCCGACATGGTTTCGTCCCCGAGGAGGCAAGATTCATCCCTCTGTATTCACATTGTGGAAATTTCCGCTATTACCTACGGTAATGACTCATCCTCATGTCATCGATGTTCTCCAAAATGGTGCTGATTTAATGCTTCCGGGAACCATACCGCCTTTTGATTCTCGATGCTCCAAAGGTACAGTGGTGGGTGTTGTGGATTCAAAGCATCCAAGTGTCATTAAAGCGGTGGGAGTATGTAATCTCAACCTTACCCAGTTTTCCAGTGTAGTTGGAAGAACAGGAACCGCTGTTGAAATTTTGCATCATATGAGTGACGAACTTGTGGCTCTCAACAAGTTGGTGGACATAGCAGTACCGGACAATGTGGATAATCCGTTGGATAAAGTTGTCGAGCAAGACAACGGTAATAAAGACGAAACTCTCGAAGGTAATGAAGAGAACGTTGAAAACTCGGATTTCTCAGAAACAGTCACAGAAGCTACCTCCGACTCTCATGCCGAAGAAGAGCCCACTCAAGAGTCGGCTCTGGAGACAAATAAAGACGACATCGAATTTGGAATATCCACAGAGGATTTGGATCATTTGTTCATTCGTGCGACCCTTCAAGCAATTAAGGTTGATAACATTGACCTTCCAGTATCATCTTCCACCTTCATGTCTTCACATGTCTTAAAGAATTTACCGGCTATGGATTCCTCCTATTGCAATGTGAAAAAGACATCGTGGAAAAAGACTGCCAAATTTCTCAAGTCTCTTGAAAAGTTGGGATATCTCACCACTAAAGGTAAAGGCGATGATGTCACTGTAACAAGTCTTATTTCGAAAGAGAATCCAACCATACAAAACTTTGTTACTCACAAGACTGTGCAATCAACTTCAAACCCCAGCAAGCCACCCACAAAGAAAAAGAAAGACCATGAGCTCAATGTGGTTTATCTCTATAAGCCAACATCCAAATTGCGCCCTATATTCAATCGAATTGATAAGGAATTTGATAACTTCTACACTTCAGTTGAAGTTAGACGTGTTCTCGATGACTACATTAAGGCTGCAGATTTAGTGGATAAGAAGAATCCCAAAGTTGTGCGCCTTGATGATGAATTATCTGCTGCAACTAGACTCAAAGAAAGTTGTCCACGAGACAAATTATACTCTTCGTTTTTAACCAGTTTCGCAGTTAACCATTCAATAGTTAAACCGGGTGAACCTAAAGGAGCGATGTTCAAGGGCGAGCCACCAAAAATCGCAATCATTACCGAAATGAGACTTGGACGCAAAGTAGTCACAAGAGTTCAAAATTTCGAGCATTATTTCATTAAGCCTCATGTTCTTGCAGAGGAACTTCGAACAAAATGTTCAGGATCGTCTACTATTGGACAAAGTATCCAGAACCCTAGCATCACTGAGGTTACTGTGCAAGGACCACATGCAAAACTTATAACGGATTTGCTCAATAAAGATAAAGGTATACCAGTGAGTTTCATTGATGTGGAGGATAAAACTAAGAAAAAAAAGAAGAAGTAGACTTAAGTTGGTGCCTGTAACTTCATGCTAAATACACGCAATAATACAAAGGTTGAAAAGAAGAAATGTATGTGACATTCAGTCACTTTCACGCAGGTGAATTAGAGAAGAATCTCTATGACATTCTGAAATGGTCCAGCGGTTACAAAGGCAGATTTGGTCTCTGGGTTAACGTTCAACTTTTGCGCTGGGATACGTCCTGGATAAAAATGAGCATTTCGGCACTGGGTGATATCGATATGGCTAAGAGGAGAACATCCGCTTAATAATGCATCCACCCCTGCTCTGGTGACTCTGACACAACCACGGAGAACTAAACGTTGAAGATTTTTGAGGTGTAATGAGATTCCTACCAAAGAAGAATCACTGACTGCTGATCCACAGAACGACATATCCAAATCGATCAATTTGGGACATCCAAGACACAATACTTCAACTGCAAGATCTGTCAATGCACAACAGAACCCCAAGTTGAGTGTTTCCAAATTTGTCGCAGAATTAGCAAGCGCGATGAGCGATTTATCAGATAAAAATGTACAATCTTTCAATGAAAGTGATCTCAAGTTGGGAAAGCTCTTGCAGGTCCAGCTTTGAAACCCTTTGTCCGTGATAGTGGTACATCTTGTTAAATCAAGACTTTCAAGTCTCTCTGCAGCATTTTCTGCAATATGGTACATTACATTATCCGTGACATGCTTGCAATATCCAACGTTGAGAACCTTCAAGTTTTTGCAGCCAATATCATCGCCTGTGTAATCGTCAAGAGACCGCAATTCCTCGCCTACGGCAGATTGATTGGACCAGCCAATCAACCTCTCTATCACGCCGTCACGGACTTTACGACAATTGGAAAGATCAATTTCTTCAAGGTAACGGCCAACACTGGGTACCGTAAGATCCATTATAGCCATTGCGCTGATCTCCCAGTTTGATTTCATACGCAACACTTTTAACTTCCCTGACATACCTATTTCGTTGACCATGTAGCTGAAACCTTCATCGGTGACGTGGAAACAGTTGGATAAATCTATTACAGTGGGTCTCGATCCAACGAAATCAGTAATTGATATTAATGCCTTGTCGTCAATTGAGGTATTCCATGGTCGCAAATCCAAAGTATTCACAAGATTTGGAGAAAGATGAAGCAATTGGCGCCATCTTCTACTAATGACGCGCAATTTCATCAATTTTGGTAAAGGGAGGAACTCGAAGACTTTGAGCAAGATTTTGTCGGGAAGTGAACCATTGTTGCTCAACACAGAAGACCTTCTTCTTCCATTGGAAATGCTAGCCATTCGCAACCGCTTGTTATGAGGCATATACTGAAAATTGTTCTTTCCTATGTTGCTCATAGATTGAAAGCTGTTAATGGAAGGAAGGACCGGGTTAGGAGGAGGAAGAGTGAGTGGCACTGCGTATTCAATGGGCAGTGACTTTCTCTTCCTTAAATCCTGGGTTAATGTTTCTGAGGAAAGTCTTGAGACAGGCGTAACGCCATTTGAATTGTCATTTTTCGTGAAAGTGGAGGTTGACGTTGCTGCGGTTTCTGGTCCATCAGCTGACACAGGAGAGATCGACCTTGAGTGCTTTCCAGTCTGGCTCGCAAAGGAAAAATTCCAATCAGAAGAGAAAGGGAAATCCATCCCAGGAGTTGGTGGACGAGGGGCAGCAATGGCTAATGCGGGAGTTTTCTCTCCTTGAACTAAAGAGAGTCTTCTTGGTGACTGTATAGGGGTTGTCATATTGAGTGATAACTTTGTGGAAGTGGTGTTCAAAGCATTTCTCTCATTAGCAGTTTGCCTCATGTGATCAACTATGAATGGGTATCTTGAACAGAGGTTCTCTAAAAGGTCACTTCTAATGACGATAAGTTCGACCGGTGTCACCGAACGAATACAGGCGCTCCTAAGTAACTTATCCTCGTGGTTCAGGAGACTGTGGAGGAACGACATTTCACCAAAGTAGCTACCGGCGCCCAAGCGTCCCAAGATATTTTCAATCTTGGTATTGTTGTTGACGTAATCGAATACTTCGATCTCACCATTCACGATGAAATAGATGTCGGAACCTTCGTCTCCTTTGTGAAAAATAAATTCGAACGAGTTGAATGTTACAGGTTCAACTCCCAATGCTAGTTGATGTATAATGTCTGGAGGGAGGTTGGAAAATATGGGAATGTTCATGATGAAGCTTTGGATTGAGATGGTGGAATCAACATTGTCTTGTGCTGGAGTATTGAATTGCAATGGAGATGTATGAGTCGCTGGCGGGAGTGCTGGGCCAGGGACGGGGATAGCGGCGGTAGCGAGAGAGCTTGCGAATACTGCCGACATGGGAATGGGCAGTTCTATCATAGGCAGGAGCCTTCTGGTTTGAGAATGAACGCCTTTGATCAGCGGAATCTCCGCTTTACTCTTCTTGTCCTGCATTGCAAGTCTTTCTTGGGCCTCGTCACGAATTCGACGCTCAATGAGAGGATACGAACGAAGGACTTGACTCAAGGCATCCAGGGTAAGTACTCCTAACAATACTTTGGTGCGAGCAATCACTGATGCAGTACGAGGACGGTTAAAGAGAATGCCTATTTCTCCAAAGAAATTTCCCGCTACCAATTCAGCGTACAGTGATTCACCATCGGTGGAGGTCACTCCTACTGTTCCACGTAATATCCAGTACATACTTTTGGAAGGGTCGCCCTTCTTGATAATGGGATCCAGCGGGTGGTATTGCATGAGAGTGAGCTTTGAAGCTACCTTGGTGTAAAATGACGTGGGGGCTTGTTTAAATAGAGGAAAAGTTGCCAAGATGGTGAGAAACTCTGGCGGTACTGAGTTGGCGAGTGATGGACTGGGACTGCGATCTGTTTCCGGTTCTGGAGAAGGACTCGGACTCACACGTAAATCTCGTGTTATATCGTTGTTGATGTCGTTTGTGTGTTTAATTGTTCCTTCGTTAACCTTGACTTTCTCACTATTGGCCGTACCATTACTTTCCGTCGTTACTTTGCCATCTATTCGCTCCTGAGTGGTATTACCGTCCCTCTGCTCCTTGCTAGCGTCCTGCACTTCTACTGGAGGCATGTGGTCGGACTTGAACTCGGAGGAAGTTTTGCGCTCGATATCATCAGTAGGCTTTGACTTTTTTCGGGGTTTATCGTCATGCTGCGGTCGCCACTTGGAGCTTACATCTAGAGAAAGTGGCAGCGGAGTGGATGGGGTGAACTGGCTGCCGAATCGCTGCAGCCGCATATTGCAAAAACGTAGGGAAGATGTTGCTGTGACCGGTGAAGAATGGAGTGCTGGTGTTTGGTGGTACATCCGAAAGTACGTCATCCGGGCTGTCTGCAGGAAATCGGAATCACAAACGAAATAGTTACAATGGAATCAGGGCAAAAACGTTCAAACAATGAGTTAAGGGATTTGTCGGTGTTATATATGTCATTAGACTTGTAATTGGTGTAATTCAATAGTATGGAATTGAAGATGATGCACTGCACATAATATGTCAATGCAGAGAAGTTTTTTAAGGTTTGACTCTCACCTGAAAATAATGCGAAAAAGCGGTTTGACAGATGCTGCCAAGGGCGAGTTTCTTGGACCATTAATGCATTGCAGTTATCTATTTGTTAATTCATTCTCTGTGGACTTCAACTTTTAAGTAACAATCTCTCTATAAATAACTCGCCAATCGTTCTCTACATTAATAATATGCTAAATATAAACCCAACTCTAACGCTCGTCCTAGTCGCAACTCTATTTCTGCCACCCCCAGCCACCACAGCCTGCTAAGCCTCGCTATCATTGTCGTTTTCGGCTATGTGTCACATCCGCTACACCTATAGTGCCCGCTGCACAATGCGGTCTAGACCGTTTTACCGTGCGGCGACAACAACGACGCGTGTTAAAATTTGGCGGGGTTGGCAGCGGCTGGGACGCGCAAGCGAATGCATCACTGACTATATTACTTAGTGAGTAAATTAATTGGTTTTTGACTTCTCATTTACTTTTTGTCGGGTATCGATTTTTTTTTATTTGTTTTTATTTGGTTAAGTCAACGTCAAAACTTCAACAGTCTTATTAAGTTGGTACCACCATGGACTTCCCGTACCAGTCTTCGCGATCGAATAAGGTTACTGTGGAACTTCCAGAGGTGCCAGTAGCCCTTCGCGTCCCGACTTTAATGGTCGATAGTTTCAAATTTATACAGACCCATGGCTTGGTGGAAGGTATTCTTCGTATAAGTGGTTCTGTAAAGCGAATCAACAAGTTGTATGAATGTGGATCCCTGACGTGGTTTCATGAACCATACCCTTTGCCACACGACATTAGTGGAGTTTTGAAACGAAGCCTTCGTAACTTTGATAATCATGATATACAGGGCCAAATCGCGTTCCACGAGCTTGTTAACGAGTTTAGAAAGTGGAGAACCTCAGAAAAGCTCAAAGGCGAAGCAGGAGAAAAGCAAGATATACAGCTCGAGCAACCAGAGACGGTGGAATGTGACGAAGAAAACGCCGAAACGAACAAAGTAAAGGTTGACAACGGGGAAACGTTTGCACCTAGTAACATTGAAGAGGTTACTGAATCCAACGAAAAAAGCTCTAAATCCGAAGAAAAGGCTACTGAGCCTGAAGAGAAGACTGAAACAAACAGTGCGGAACCTCGAGACGAAGGTGCCTCTGACGAGACTGATTCTGAATTTGCTACCGCCCCAACTGAAACTCCCAAAATTTCACTGAACGAGGCATTTGCTTCTTCTGCTGACCTCTCGTCGCCTGAAGTTGTATATCTTACAGCCGAGACGATGCTGCCTTCCGATGTAGAATCGATGGTGCTGGTCCTTGATGTGAACTTTTACCGTTTGTTTGCCGTTATGGTGTGCTCCAAGTGGTCCCAAACTAGGCTTCACGTCTTCATTTTTGTTGTTTGTCAACTCCATCGCCTTCTTTCCGAGCAAGAAAAGACCAAGATGTCCAGCACAAACTTGTCGATCATTTTCCAGCCATATTTGTTAAACTCTGACCTGCTCGAACTCATGCCTGAGCTCCAAAATATTTTGCAGATCATTATTGAGGACTACCCCACATTTATTGAAAACATACCCCTTTATACCCTCGAATCGAGCACATCCATCATCACAAAATTATCAGAAGAGTCAGTGACGTCTCCTATATCCTCTGCGTCGTCGACGGATTCCATTCCAAGTCCTTTTACTGGCAACACATCACCTTTAAAAGAAGAGACTCCAAACATGGAAGAATACAAGAAGAAACAAAATCGTTTTAGCTTCTTGTTTGATTCCTATACGAGCCCAGTGTCCAAACGGTTTTCTATCGACTACTTTAGCCGCAGCAAATCAACCTCTGAACCCTTAACAGAAGCTCCTCAACTGAGGCATCTACCGGTTCCTATCGTGGGCAGCAATAGTGTATCGCTTGACCAGGTCCCTCAGCTTCGTGATCAGACTACGAAACAGCAAAAGCGAAAAAGTTTCATGAATATATTTACACTGCCATATGTTCTGACGCCCGAATTGGCTGCAAACAAGGTACCAGATATTGAATTACCAAAACGGGAAACGAGAAACGGATCTAATGGCCTGCGTGAAAGCTTTTTCAAGCGAACCTTCTCGATGAAGAGACGTCCAAGCATGAAACAACGTCATACTGATGGAGATATACACTAACTTCTTGGTTATACCTGGCCCGGTGTCAGGGTGTTTTTTTTAGTCTTATTGGGAAAATTGGGAACTTGGGAAATTGTGTTGGTGTAAGGATGTATAATAGTGATTGAAAAATTTGTGAACTAGTAGAATCGTACTCGTCCAATGGAGCAAATAATAAAGGCGGCAGGACGCAACATGCGCCCGCTGTTGGCTCCTATGTCGCTGTTCTGGGGCAAGAAATTGTTCTCCACTAGCTTTGCTGCTTCGAATGCCGTTTCTGACAAGAAAGATCAACAAATGGAAATAAAGAGAAAACTTAAACGAGCTCAACTTGTCAAAGCAAGGAATAAACAGGCTCCAGAAGTGCATCCGTTGTACATGGAGGTTCCTACAGCTATGAAGTACTTGAGAGCAGCAGAAGTGGGAAATCCTGCTCCCAGAACCACCGTTAGTGTTCAAATTACAGTCATACCTGACAAGGGTTCAAAGCCTATTAGTGGGTCTGTATTTTTCCCCAAACCTATAAAGGATAATTCGGTAATGGTTTTTAGTTTGGATGAACAAGTTATTGAAGAAGCTAAAAAATTGGGTGCTAAAGCCGCCGGCGGACTTGATTTAATAGAGCAAATCAAAAGCGGCAATTTGAAACTCGACGGTTTCACTCAATGTTATGCCACTCCAGATATCGTGAAGGATTTAAAGCCGATAGCACGTGCTCTTGGACCCAAAGGGTTGATGCCAACCCCAAAAAGAAACACTGTTTCTGAAAATATCATACAATTAATCCAAGACAACTTGGGAGCTCTTCCATTTAAGCAAAAAGATCAACATCTCCTGATGCCAATTGGACGGTGTGACTTTAGTGATGCTGAAATCATCGCCAATTTGAAGGCTGCATCGGAAGCCGTTTACGGCGCCCAACCCCCAGGAACGAAGAAACCAAACTTGATTGGCCAAGCGGTACTTAGTTCCACCATGGGACCATCAATGGTGATCAACTTTAAGCCATAGTTCGGAAACTAAATATGTATATAGTAGACGTCATGATTATAGGTGTACTGGGTGCGGCCGCCTTGTTTGAAGTAGAATCACTACTTGAATTCAGGTTTTATGCCTGTGTCAATTGAGCACATAGCAGCCAATAAGTTCATCGGTATTGCCGATGGAACGGTTCTCAGTTTCTGTCCGTCTATGAACCTCTTGGCGGTTTCTATGAACAGGACGTCTATCTGGGTGTATCGACTCGATGGTGAAAGAATCTATTCTGTGAATAACAAAAGTCCAATTAAACAACTTATTTGGAGTCCTGATGGCAAGAAGTTTTGTTTAAATGGAGCAGATATGCTCTGTAAGGTGTATGATGCAAACTCTGGTGTGCTTTTGAGCACAATTGGACAACTGAATCATGAAATAATGCTTGCAAACTGGTGCGGTTACAGTCACAATTCTGAACTAAAGTTTGGCAATTTGTTCAAGATCAATGTTCTTGATCTGATGCCCCAGCTTGTACATGAGTTACCTGTTCCAAAAGAGAATACCAGTGAATATCTCTTGGAGGTTTGTGGTTTAGGTGAACTCGCTTTATCGTTCAATAACATTCTTCATGTTCCAGGCATCAATTTACCGCCAGAAAAAAAATACCTTGGTCATGCTCTGTCCTCCTTATGGAACCACACGTTCTTAGCATGCTCCGACTCTCAGCATTTACAACTCATTGACTTACTTTTCGACATACCAATGGAGCTTCGAGAGTATCATATGAGTATTATTAGACAATTATGTCAAATATTGTCACTCGTTAACATGATTAAAGAAGTTCTTTCCACCCTCAAAGAAGAACTCAAGTCTCACTTTCAGCTCTTTGACAGGTATATTTCCAACCTCAATGACGCATTATACGGCGATACAGATCTTACCACTCACTTTCCTACTCCCCAAGAGTCTCAACTTAAGTTGTGCAATAGTTTGTACGATATACTTCTAACGGGCATAATCCCCGAGTCTTTAAAAGATTACTGGCTAAATCAGCTTGGAGAGAGAGGAATAAAAAGGCTTGCTAAGCTGGGGTCTAGTGCTTACGACCTGATTCGAAAGCAATGCTTTGCACTGGTGGTAGCTGCAATGGAGAGAATAATTATTTTGTTAACAAGTTTGAATGGCATAAGTCAGTGGTTGGAGACTGACGAAGAGCAAAGTAATTTGGGGCTCTTGTCTTCGTCGCTCGAGCGGCTCTTAGAGCTGGCCAAGGGCATTATCAGGTCTATTCATGAACTAATGTGGGCAGTCAACGAAGAACAAAAGCTTTTCGTTATATTTACAAATTGGGTAAAGCTGTACATCATTGACAAGCTTGCGACAGAAGATGATCCCGAAACGTACTTTGCTGCAATTGAACTGCGCAGTTATAAACACGCGGATATACTCGAGTATCTCAACAACTACCTTTTCAGTAGTAGCGTCCTTCAATATTTTAACTTGAGACTCGACTTGGAAGTTCTATTACAACTGGAAGCCCCCAAGGATATCGAAACGCAATTCAACAACTTTGTTGATGAGCTCAATAACGAGCTTATAGTGAAAGTTGTTTCTTGCGTCAAAGATTCAGTAAAGGTAGGACAAGAGCTTCAAGTTCTGGAATCTTGCGAAGGAGCTTCGTTAACCTCACAAGATGGTAGCTTAATCGTGAAAACTATTTCCGACTCAACAATTCACCTCATCAAAGTGTCTCCCGATACTGGCCTGCAAATCCTGAAGGTATCAATAACACTTCCAGAAACCGTCATCAGTGCCGAGATCAAGGCGGCTCGTTTGGTCTTACTCACAAGCTCCAGTGTTTACATATATGACTGGCTCGAAGCTTTCAGGTCAAGCAATCATCAAGCAATCTCGCTTCTGCATCAAGATGCAATATCCTGCTTGAAATGTGCAGATATTCATCACGACTTTCAAAATCCACGTCACATAGCCATTAACGATGACTTTACTTTGGGATGCATTTTGGACCAAAATAGACGCTCCTATGCGTTGTTTCGGTTGCATGAGACCGCAGTGGGGTCCTCGTAAAAGTTTTGCATCCAGCTCATCTGGTATGAGCCGTCTTCCATATAAAACTGTTTCATGACATACAGGCGCAATATTTTCCGAATATTGTTTTCATTAGGAATCAACTTTTTGTTCCGCAACTGAAGCACCGCTGGGTTCTTGTTCTCAACTTCCGAAAGCCGATTTCTTTCCATATACCTAAAATAGGCAGCATTAATTTCAAGATCGAAACTAGTGACGTCAGCAGTCGTAGCTACATTGATTAGGTGTTCCAAGTCACCTTTTGCCATCGGTTTATAGAGCTTGCATAGATCTTTCATATAGTTGACCTTCTTCTTGAGTAGTCTATCTCGTACCGAAACATGGACTGGCTGGGCATATTTGTTTGTTGGGTAGATCACCTCAAATGGCTGGATTTTAAGGTGGGTTATTTTGGACCGGTTAGTGGCCACGAAGTGATGAAATTGGAATACATGGTGCAACATTTGGGAGAGATCTTCAACTTGTGAAGATGACCTGCGTGGTAACATTTGCAACCCAGGTTCAGACAGATTTATTCCCATAAATTTCAGCACAGAAAAATCCTCATTCAAGTCTTTGGAGAGGTATCTCTGGTACTCACGCAGCTGTTTCAGATTAGGCGCCACTTCCTCCATCAAATGAACTTGGGGCCAAATTTCTCGAAACACAGAATACTTGGTCTTAGTGAATTGAGGTATCCAGGCTTGTTCTTGTCGCTTGTATAAATAGTCCCACACATGCTCCATGCTTTCCAAGTCCATATCATTCAATATTCGATCCAAAATGCTGACTGCCTTGGTGACAGAACGAGAATCAACACCACTTCGATGTGGTCTGACTTTGTTTTGAAATTGTTGCTTCACCACTCCTTTCAACAAGCCCAAGCTTCTCAAATCAAGAGGTAATCGTCGTACCTTTGTTATGATATGCTTATAGGTTTCTACCACCTTGGCATTGTGCATTTTAAAAGGGGTATGCTTAACTTTGGTGTATCTACAAGAATATCTTTTTTAGACTGCGAAACTTTTATTCAGTTTATTCTTTCTCCACGTTACCACCATGGCACTTGCTGAAGCACTTCTACGCAAAGTGCACAAGTATGGACTTTTTCCCAAGATTGTCAGGCTACTACCTGTGATCTCTCTTGGTTTAGCAATTGCCAGTGCCGCTTGGCTTGCTAGTTTACCCATGGATGGAAACTACAGAAACACCTACATTTCAGAGAACGCGTTAATGCCAGCACAAGTTACATCGTATTTCCGAGAAAGTGAGTGGAACATTGTTCGTGGATACAGAGGCGAGATCTTGGGCATGGAACTCATGTCTGTAAGTGAAAGAAATGCAATTGTGGAAACGTGGTTGGCAGATATTGGCCTCAAGAGTGCTTACCATGTAAACCAAGATGGAGATGACACGTTGTATGCTATAATGCATGCGCCACGAGGCGACGACACCGAGGCAATGGTGCTTTCCATACCTTGGCAGACGTCGGATGGAAAGTATAACGTGGGAGGAGCTGCTTTGGGTATGGCATTGAGTCGTTACTTTAGTCGCATGTCGATCTGGTCAAAAAATATTATCGTTGTGTTTTCTCCTGATGGCCATGAATCGCTTCGTTCGTGGGTGGAAGCTTATCATACGTCTTTGGACAATACTGCTGGCTCAATAGATGCTGCCATAGTGATGGAGTTTGCTAGTAGTTCTGATCACTTTGACTACTATGAAATCCACTACGAGGGTCTCAATGGCCAGTTACCCAACTTGGACCTCATTAACACAATTGTGACCGTTGCAAGTGGAGAGGCGATTGGCTGCTCTTTACAGGAAGCATCATTGAGTCAATTAGGTACCAATAATTACTCGTCTCGTTTGCGTACCATGTTGAAAAGTATAGTCAGTATGACGCTTGCTGGAATCACCCCAAATAGCCCCGGTTGTGAGGCGTTTTCCGGATGGCAGATTCAGGCGGTTACCCTCAAAGCCAAGGGTGAGTCGGGCCGCCATGATGTGACACAATTTGGGAGAATTGTCGACTCAACTTTCAGATCAGTTAACAACTTGTTGGAAAAGTTCCACCAGTCGTTCTTTTTCTATCTTCTTCTTTCACCAACAAACTTTGTCTCCATTGGTACTTACCTTCCGTCTGCGATAATGTTTGCTGTTGCATATGCCTTGAGTTCTCTTGGTTGTCTTTTGTCGAGTGGAATCACAGCAACCAAATATTTGCACAACATTGGCTACACCCTTTCTTTATTCACGAGTTTGCAAGTTGTGTGCTATTCTCTTTGCGAGGGTTTACCGTTTTTGTTGAGACAAGCGTCCGATAAAGAGGAAGCTGCCGGGGTGATTCTTCAAGTATTATCTTTTTTAAGTGCGGTGATCGCCTTGGGGCCCATCCTTACCCGTTCTCGCAACATCAAATTACTTGATAGAACAACATCATCGGCTATGATAGCGTTGTGTCTTTTCTTTATTGCCATGCTCGTGACAGCTTTGTTAATCGTTCACTTTGCACTTGCATTAGCTTTGGGTGTGTTGTGTCTTCCATTGACTTTCATATACCCAATCATCTCCACCAAGGTTAATGCCAGGGAAAAATCTATCAAGTCAGAGTTGAAAATCTGCTTATGTTCAATACTTTCCAACCCTTTTTTCCTTATCTACGTTGCTGGCGAGATTCTTGGATTAGGAGTGAGTCCCGTTGACATCATGACTGGATTGTTAACTTCGTGGCACACTTTGCAATGCTGGACATGGTATGTGTTCATTTTGGGGTGGTTCTGCGTGTGGTTGGGAATCTCACTTACAGCTACATTTGGTCGTTTCGAACCTGAAGTTACCAGAACAAAAAAAGAGGAATAGTTGCATTATCTACACCCCATACATATAAATAACAGCACCTTTACTGGCTGTAAGTCTTTACGAACTCTTTATGAAATTTGGACCAATTTTCTATCCAGTCGTTTCCTGGTGCCAAAAATGTAGTTCTGAGGTGATACGTGCCCTGGACTTGTCCAAAGCCATTTCCTGGAATGCAGCAAATTCCAGTCTTCTCTAACAATGCTGTGCAGTAAAGTTCATCCACTGTAAGCTCCATTTCGTGAGCTTTTTGAAAAAGCTTTTCATACTTCTCTTGGCTAAAGTTCAACTTTGGGAAAAGATACATTGCTCCCATTGGTTTGTTACAAGTGATGTCTTCCATGTTGTTGAAGGCAGCATGCAATTTTTGCGATCTTTCTCTCAAGTCGTTGTGGATTCCAGAGGTTTCCTTGTGGTAAAGTTCGTAAGATGGGTCACCTTTCTTTGGAGGATTGACCATAAGTTCTACTAAAGCCTGACCTGAAACGACAGAACACAAGTTGATGGAAGCCAACTTGAAAACGACATCTTTAACTTCCTTGGTAAATCCAACAAGTTCCATGTATCCTCCTCTTTGACCACACTCACCACTAACACCTTTAGAAGTGGAGTGTAAAGAAGCAACTTGAACATTTTCGTACAATTCAGGATTAGATTGACGCATTTCGTAGAGCACCTTTCTGACAGATATGAATTCTCTCTCAAAGACATTATTTTGGTACACTTCATCGGCAATCAAAACGATGCCATGTTCAGCAGCAATATTGATGAGTTCAGAAATATCTTCTTTGGAGAGTATGGCACCGGTTGGATTTCCCGGGTTGATCACCACCAATGCTTTTATGTGTATACCTTTTTCCTTGTTTTGTTGAATCAAGTCTCTAATTTGAGCCGGATCAGTGGCCCAATTCTGGTCTTCATTAAGAAAGTATCCCACAGGAACCGCATTATTCAAGGCAATGGTAGCAGTATAAAGCGGATACTGAGGAATTGGAATCAAAAATCCCGATTTTTCACTCGTAGACAAGATGTCGAGTAAATAAGATACAGCCGCTGACGCACCGGCGGTCAAGAAGATGTTATCGGGATTAGATTTGAAGCCATCCCGCTTGGAAATAAACTCGGCGACTGATTCACGAATATGGGGGTCACCTTGTGAGTGAGAATATGCTCCCACAGAACCCACACTGTTGAGAATCGACTTAGCCCTCTCAACAACATCTGCGGGGAAGAAGTTGTCCACTTCGAGCAATTTAGGATATTGAAGAATAGACAATACTTGGCGGTACCACGTCAATGGTTTTTGGTCTAGCTGTTGTGGATTACCGATGTTAGCACTAATTATACGATCAAACGTAAAGCTCTGAGGATCCTGTTCCAATTTGGACCGAAGTTCATCGGCACGAATGGGAATCTTTCCACGAACGGCATATTTCGCTTCCAAAGTCAGCTGGTTCAAATCCTTAGCATGAAGTGGAGGTGCCGGTTTGAACGAAATGCATCTCTGGAAAACTTTGGTTACTAGATTCGTAGCTCCACGAACAGTTCTCATTACCCTAAATGCCGACTCAGCTGTTATCTTTAAGTTCGCGAACGGGAATTAAATGCCGGAGAGGTTTGGGGTGCGGCAGCGAACAGAGTCAAGAGCGCCGTGTAGGCAGAAGTGTGCGAAGATATGTGATGAATGTGGGGTGAATGAGTTTTCTAATGAGTGTGAATGGCATGGTTACTTTTTCGGTATGTGATGACACGATTACATACTATTTGCAGTATGATGCCGTTTAAAGCAAAGAGGCGCATGCGGAGTTACCCCAGATTTATAATCGAAAAAATAGGAGTGTGAGATCGACACCATGATTTGCGCATGAAAAGATGGGATTTGCAGCCATTTGTGTGGAATGATCTGTTGTTGCATCATTTAATTGTTGCTGCATCCTCGTTTGCATTCTTGCTGCATATTTGCTGCATATTTGCATTATTTTGATCATGCAGCAACGTTTTCGCAGCAAGATTTGCAGCAAGCAGAGTTATTAGTCAACAATGAAAATTTTGTTCTTAGAGCAGCAACGCAAGAATCATGACGACTTGGTGTTTGTTTATCTTTCATGCTAGATTGCTCCAACGTCATCCCCAGTACGTTAAATTTTCGCGTTCAGCAATCATGGCAAAGGGAATGCTGCACATCGCGTCGCTCAAAACGTACTTAGCCTGCATGCCTCTACAGTGATAACATGATTTTGATGCGGAGATGATACGCCCCCTGCAGGGCGCAATTAATCCTCCTAATACTTTACGTTGCAGGATTATAAAATGTGGATATTTTTTCAAATTATACTCTACAAGATTTTCACACCTTAAATATTATGTCTCGCAAATTCAGTCTCGCAGTGGAAATAGATGAACCCAGTGACCCTAAATGTCCTGCCAATGCCTTCTTAGTCGACTCTTCTGAATCATCTCCAAAAGCTGAAAATATTCAGTTGAATACCACTATATATCGACGTTCTTCATGCCCTTCACTTAGTGTACAAGACCACGAAGAACACTCTGCAAAAGACCAAAGTAATGAACACCAGCGAAGATATTCCATATGTGAGTTTGACGGGTTCAACTCACCTCCTGATTGCAACCGTTTGTCTCCTCAACACAATCATCACCAAAGGCGACACTCAGTGGCTCTTCGATTTTCTCCACCGAGAAGCACGTAATACCTTCATGTTCCAAAATAAACCTTGTCGATCCATCTCTTTCTGAATGGTCTATGGATATCCTTGAATCCTTCTGGATTATAATCCTTTGGTGTTTCACCCATATCCAATTCACTCAATTTGCCAATTACCATGTTAATTCCGGGGAAAACTCGTAATATTCTCCGCATTCCTAACTCAGTACACAAGTAGGTACAAAGAATAATGTTTTCTTGAGGTACCTGGTGGTCAATAAGTACTTGAATTGCCATAATCGCTGCTGCCCCACTAATCACCTGGGCATCACACAATAATACCCGGCCATTGCTTATCTTGTATAGGTCTTTAGGTAATGATTCCGTATGCAATTGAGGTTCTCCTGTAAGAGAATCAGACTGAATTAACAATTTTCCAATGGAAATTTCGGGAAATGTCTTTTTGATAGCAGTCATAAAACAGTCCCCCAGTCGAATAATGTTGACGGCTACCACCTCACCAATGTGCTTGATTCCATTGAATTTGTAGTTGGTAGCAGTGGTGACTTCCTTTGGTTCATAAGCAGTCAAGTCATCCAACGCAGCTTCGATGATGAGGATGGAAATTCGTTCAAAGTAGAAAATAAAGTCTGTTCTCTCTGTTTCAACATTAAATAAAATGGAATTGATACCCAAGGTGTGGTTATTATTTGGTATCAATTTGACATTTGGGTGTTTTTCAAGGTTAAATTCTTGCTTGATTCCCAACTCCGTCAACCGCTGCAAATGCAACACAGATTTCTTTCCAAGCTGTTTCTGAACATGCTGAATCATGAGATCAATTGCCTTTGTATTTTCCAATCCTCTTGGAATAATTATATCGGCTTGGTTCATGGTAGGGTTGACATATCTAACTGCATTGGGCTTGACAAAACCTTCCCATTGATCCATGACTCCACTAGGGTCTCTCCCACGAAACAATGTATCTCTCGTGAGCCGCCGCGCTAGGCAAACATCCAAATCGGTATCGACATACACTTTAAGATCCATAAGATCGGTGAGTCGAGAATCGTAAAGAGCCATTATACCTTCGATGATAATGACATTTGCACCGTAGATTGTCGTCACCTTCTTTGTTCTTGCATGGTTTTTGAACGAATACACCGGAATCTGTGTCTTTTTGCCGGCTCTGAGTGACTTCACCGTCTCTACCAAAGAATCGAGATCGAACGATGCTGGCTCATCGAAGTCATATTGGTTTTTAAATGCTCTTTCACGTTCCTCGGGATTCAAATCCTTGTAGAAGTTGTCAAAGGAGAGAATCACAGTCCAAGGCTGGTTCAATTCCTGAATGATTCGTTGTGACACCGATGTCTTTCCCGAGCCTGAATTACCTGCCACGCCAATAATGTACGGTTCTGTCCATGGAGGAATGTACGCTCCCTTTTCTCTTTCCTCGGGTCCTGGACTGAAGAAGGAATCGTTCTTCAGAGGAATGATTCTAGAGGGGATCTTAGAGGCCATCTCGAGATGATTGTGCAAGATGCGAAGAGGTGAGATAAGAGACGCACGACCGGTGATGAGATGAGCGCGACAACTCGAGTGTAGCTATGGATAATATACAGACGGGGCAGGCGACGAGGAGGAAACGAGGAAGCTGGGAAGATGAGGAGAGGAATAAAGAGGAGCAAGATAGTTCAGGGAAGACTAATGAGGAACAAGATAGTTTAGAGAAGAATAACGAGGAACAAGATACTTCATCGAAACCAAATCCTGGAGTGACTTTTCAAAGTGAACCAAAGTCAGCACTGCAACGTGAAGCTTCCAGGCGCCGCTATCTTGTTCAGAGACGTGCTGCCAAAATTGAAGAGCTCAAGCAGGAAATTGAGATTTATGAAACGAAACGCCTTTCAGCTTACGAAGAGAAAGAATACAAGAAGAAGAAACGTACCCTTGAAATATTACTAGAGCTTGATGATGCCGAGCCGGTTCAGGCTTATAACATGCCAGCAAGCTACATTGACGATAATGGACGACTAGACGCAAAGCGAACCAACGAAGCATTGCATGCCAAGTCTGGCTACGATGAATCGTATGTTCATCCTCAGAAACGTAACAAATACGACAACGAATGGGAGTCTAAACAACTAGAGAGAGCGCAGCAAATGGTGGGAGCTGGCGATTCAATTCAAGTTGCAGACAATGACAATTATGAATACGTATTTGATCGTTCTCAGCATGTCGATTTTGGTGATATAGAAGTTGACGATCCTGGTTCTGACGAGGTTTCTGAACCAAGTGGTGTACCAGATACCATTCTGGAGGTCCGCAAATCCTTACCAGTATATCGTTATAGAAAAGAGTTTCTCGATCTCGTGGAAGCTAATCAAATTATAGTTGTTGTTGGAGAGACAGGTTCGGGTAAAACAACCCAGCTCCCACAGTATCTTCATGAAGCAGGTTATACGCTGAAAGATGGAAAGATATTGAAAGTTGGGTGTACTCAACCAAGAAGAGTTGCAGCTATGTCTGTTGCCAAAAGAGTGGCTGAGGAAATGGGTGCTCGTCTTGGAGAAGAGGTTGGTTACAGTATGAGATTTGAAGCTCTTACAAGTGAGAAAACAGTACTTCAGTACTTGACAGATGGTATGCTCCTACGTGAGTTTATGACGGATCCTGAGCTTTCTTCTTATAGTGCGTTGATGATCGATGAAGCCCACGAAAGAACAATTTCCACTGAGGTGATTTTGAGTTTGTTGAAAGATATAACAAAAGTCAGAAAAAATCTCAAAGTCATTGTGGCTTCTGCTACAATTAATGCCGAAAAGTTTTCCCAATTCTTCGACAATGCGCCTATTTTTAATGTTCCTGGTCGTCGCTTCCCCGTGGATATCCACTTTACAAAGAGCCCAGAAGCAAATTATATCCAAGCGGCCATGACAACTGTGTTCCAGATCCACACAACACAGGGTCCTGGTGATATTCTTGTGTTTTTGACGGGCCAAGATGAGATTGAAACTATGCAAGAGAGCATCGATGAAGCATGCGAGCGACTAGGCTCGCTGATAAAAAAATTAATTGTCTGTCCCATTTATGCCAACTTACCCTCTGAGCTCCAAAGCAAGATCTTTGAGCCCACCCCTCCAGACTGCCGTAAAGTGGTTCTTGCAACGAATATTGCCGAAACTTCCATTACCATCGATGGTATTTCGTACGTCATAGATCCCGGATATGTCAAGGAAAACGTATTCAATCCTGCTACAGGTATGGAGTCGTTGGTGGTTGTTCCATGTTCTCGCGCTTCGGCAAACCAACGAGCTGGTAGAGCTGGAAGAGTAGGGCCTGGAAAATGCTTTCGGCTTTACACCAAATGGTCGTTTGATAATGAGCTTCAACTAAACCCCACGCCGGAGATTTTAAGAGCAGACTTGACTCAAATCGTTCTTTTGCTCTTGTCGTTGGGAATTACCGATCTAGTCAACTTTGATTTCATGGACCCTCCCAGTTCGAATGCACTTATCAAGTCGCTTGAATTGTTGTATGCACTTGGAGCTCTCAATTCCTCTGGCTCTTTAACTAAGACAGGAAGATTAATGGCAAAGTTTCCTATAAGTCCCAAGTTTACCAAGAGTCTCATAACTGGCTCAGATCTCAAGGTAATTAGCCAGATACTCTCGGTGGTGGCCATCTTGGGCGAAAGCTCTAACCTTTTTTATAGGCCAAAAG
Source organism: Meyerozyma guilliermondii ATCC 6260 (assembly GCF_000149425.1). Classification (NCBI taxonomy): domain Eukaryota; kingdom Fungi; phylum Ascomycota; class Pichiomycetes; order Serinales; family Debaryomycetaceae; genus Meyerozyma; species Meyerozyma guilliermondii. Next base: position 1,708,176 of record NW_001809799.1, on the reverse strand, counting down.
ACAAAAAGGAGCAGGCTGATTCAAGAAAGGAAAGTTTTGCGGAGCCCCAAGGGGATCATTTGATGTTGCTTAATTTGTGGAATCAATGGAAAGATACTGGATACTCTAATCAATGGTGTCAGGACAACTTTGTGCAATACAAAACTCTCAAAAGAACAAAAGAAGTCAGAGAACAATTAGAGCGTTTATGCTATCATGCCGGGATGTTCGACGAGTCTGACGAGCCTGTGGATCTAGCACCAGAAGAGCAAACATTACGTATCCAAAAGGCTATAGTTTCTGGATTTTTCACAAATGTTGCTCGTTTGTCAAAAATGGGAGATTCTTTCAAGACTATAAAAAAGAATCAAACGGTAAGTATACATCCCTCATCCGTTGTATACAAGCTAAAGCCACCTCCCAAGCTTATATTATACCATGAACTTGTCTTGACCAGTAAGGAGTTCATGAGAAACTGCATGACCATCGATGACGAATGGCTCCGGGAAGCAGCCCCACATTACTACTCTTCAAAAGAGTTGGAAATGGTTGCAAAAAAGAAAAAGTAGCCAACAAGTGTAATATAGGAAATTTAAGAGTAAGTCAGAGTACGCTCAATCATAATACATATTTCAACAAAGGTTGCCTACATCAGTTCATCAAGTTGAGCACAACTGCGGTGGTCCCAAATGATCGCTCTTGAATACCAGGTCCAGTAGAGTAAACACAATTCGGTTGTATAGTGTAGTGGTTATCACTTTCGGTTTTGATCCGAACAACCCCGGTTCGAATCCGGGTACGACCTATTTTTTTTAAGTCTTGTGCGGCCGATCCGGGCTTGGTGAAAAACACGTCTTCGATATTACTTGCTTCCACACCTTATGAGCCAAAGGTCACTCCTTCCTTTTGCATACACTTCCTCGGTTTCTGAGGAGGTACCACTCAATACAGAACCACGAGATAGGGCCATAATTGACGAAAATGCCACGAGTATGTATCACACAAGAACAAGTAACAGGGTGAGGCGGGAACTTCCCGAGCATGTTTCGATCCCAATGTTGAAAAGAAAGATGGGAGCCAGTTTCAATGAAAAGGATGATGTGAAAAGACGGGATATAAATGATCTGGAAGAAATGGAAGGGAGCGAAACAACTATGGTGGACGAGATAGATGAATATCTGGAAGGGAACCAGGTTCCAAAAAGAGTTTTCAAGCGCCCAACAAAGGTTCCATCCACATTTCTTCCAAGTAGCCCTCCAATTGAGCCCCTTGATAACTTTGGTTCCGACTTGGATATGACCACAGGTACCGATCCCATTCTTCCTAGCTCACCCAGTAGGGAGCACCGAGATGATCAGTATTGGGCGAGAATGAGCCAGTCACCACTGAAAGCACGAAACCTCAGTTCGGATGCCGATTTTGGTATTGATCGCTTCAATAGGTTCAAAAACCCTTCAATTCAACAGTTCCAATCAAGTGAAGCAGACGAAGCAGCACTAGAATTGAGAAGGAACTCCCATGATAGGGCACGCGACATCATAATGGCTTGCTTCGAAGACATCAATACCACAATAAATCTCGAAAGTATGAATCTTGTTGATATACCTGAGGAAATCAAAGACTTTGATAACTTGGTTATCTTTAATTCCGAACCCACCACACAAATCTCATTTCAGCTTTACCTCACAAACAACTCAATAACGTTCCTACCCCCAGCATTATTTGACTTTCGTAGGCTTAATGTCCTCGGTCTACGTCAAAACAAGATACATAGCATTCCCCCATTGGTGAAACGACTCAAGAACCTCACTGACTTATACCTCGGTACCAACAGACTATCTTTCCTCCCTCGACAAATATTGGAGCTCGAAAACCTACACACATTTCGTGCTGGCCCAAATCCATATATCAAAATACCCGAGGATGCTATTTCCATAACTACTTCTACCCTTAACCCCGTCAAGATGATCAAGTACGTCACACCAGTGCGTTACCTCAAGAACAAATCGCTGATTCCTACTTTGAGAACTTTTTGCTTAAATACCATCGCCAAGTACGATGTGTCTTACCATGAGACCAAAGTATGGAAAAAGAATACTCCTCATATACATCATTCATTACTTACTAAGGCTATATCGAGGGGACAGTATGAGGAAACATGTAGTGAATGTGATTTGATAGTGGTCGATCCTGCGGCTGAAGCATATGAATGGTGGGATATCTTGCAAAATAAAGACATTCCAATAAAGCGTGAATTTTGCAGTGGAATGTGTGCTAGAAAGTGGGAATCTTCATACCTAGAGTTGTCGAACGATTCGTGATATCCTTCAGGAGCTGGCGACGAGCTTCACGTAATTATGAGGAAAAAGTCCAACTTTACCATCAAGCTCTCCTTTCCACCATCCCTTACCCTTGTCAAGGAGCTTGACTCGGTCGCCCTTCTTGATTGTAAGATCACCATCTTGTTGAGCCTCAAAATCATAGAGTGCAATGCATACTTCCGTTGATTGATCTTTCTTATCTGGAGACGCCGAAGATTTTGCATTCAGATATCGATTGACAATTTTAAAACCATCAATTTCCCTTGTCAATGTGGAGAGACCAACCTGCGGATCACTGTCGCCGTTTGTAACCTTGAACACTTCTTCTAGGCTTGTCAACTGCAAATCGACTTGATAGAAGATAGTCAACTGAAGATAATATACCATTTGTTGCAATGTTGTCGTAAGCTCATCATTAAGCTGAAGAAGTTTTGGCATTGTCGACTTTAGGGTGAAGTTGACAGCCTCGTAGTCTTGAAGTAGCATTTCAGCTTTCCTTTCTTGACTGAAAAGCTGTTGCGATTGCTTTAGACTGAGCTGGTTGGCCTCCTTCTTCTTAAGCAAGTCATTCAATTCAAATGTGGTTCTACTGTACTGAGTGAGAATTGACTGGCGGTTTTTCATGGTTTTGCCTATGCTGTCAATATATTTTTGTGCTTCCAGTGCTTTAGTAGTAACAACTTCCCGAACAAAATCAAGTTCTTTTTGATTACGTTTGTGGATTCGCTCACTAATATCAGCAAGATCAGAAGAGCGGGCCCACAGGGCATATCCATTGCCAAATTGAAGGCACTTAGTTTGAGACAGAAAGAGGGAGGACCTCTCGATAGACTGATATTCACCTAGTTTAGTTAGAGTTGACTTGGACAAACTGTGATACGGATCAAACACAGCTTTAGCTGATTCACCTATCTTCCTCGATGTTTGCAACAATTCGTCGAAATTGATACAATACGCATCAATGTGTCTGACCAATTCTTTCAAATTTTTCTCCATACAGTTGATTCTTAGTTTCAAATCATCATATTCTTCATCGATAATTGCATCTTCAACCCACTTTTTTTTGAATTGAAGTGCCGCCTTGGTACCAATGGCACAGATCGAGCTCTTTACCGGAGATTCTGCTTTCCGCAACAGCTCTATCAATGAAGAGATCAGTCCCAAATCCATTTTTTTTGGGGTGAAAAATACAGTAGTTGATTGTGAGTACAAATGGGTGCAAAATTCCAAATTGGGTCTCACTAATGTGAAATTACATAATTTTGCAAATTGTCTAAATTTTACATTATAATGAAATGCTATGGATGGCCATGATGCGAGCCAGGCCAAGCAGATATCTTTTCTGGAGCTGGGCTCGACCCAGCACTACTTGATGTGTCATATACATCTGGTATTGCCGTGGAATTTGAACTCAGCTCATTTAATTGTGACAACTGCATTTTTAAATTTTCTTTGATTTCTTGAGAAAGGTCTGATTCTTCAAGTATCTTTTGAGAAAGGCTGGTCGACTTTTCGGTAAATATGTCTTCCAAACTCTTTACTATACGGTCGCCAAACACCTTATCCGTGGGCAAGTTTTGGTATATCTTGCGTTGTAAAGATCGCACCGTCCGCAAGTTTGCGATAGTCTTGGCAAAAGATTCTTCGGAATTCGTGGCAGCAGAGGAACTCTCCATCTCTGGACTCAACAACAATAGAGCCGCATAATAAAGCATGATATGAATATGCACTGGCACATATTTGAGGTTCTCATGAATATCTTTGTCGTTCAACACTAAATTCAATACCGTCTGTGCCGCATTCATAGCAATACTTCGACTGACCGCCGCTTCGTCTTCAGACACAAATCCTTTGTTGGAGATGAACTCTTCGTCTTCGCTATCGTCTGAAGAGTCATCTGTTCCAGTAGACTGAACCGGTGTAATTTTTTTGAAATTTCTTCCAGTTTGTAGCGAACCCACCCATTTTGGAAGCATTTGCCTTGAATCTCCCGCATCCACCTTAAGATTTTTCTCCGAAAGAGAGTTTATGTGCATCTTGGCAAAATTGTAGTATATAAGAGTGGACTTCGATGACCACACAGAGCCATGATTTGCAGGAGACAAGAGCACTGTCCACGAAACCATCCACTTGTCCAATTCTAAATTGCTTTTGGACGGTATACCAAAAGATGACGGTGCAAGAAGATCCCATGCAGAACCTCTGAAGGCTTCATTGAGGGCTTGGTTGTATTCCACCTGGGAAACAAGCCTTAGGTCTGTGAACAGGGAATGCACTTCCTGTGACTCTTCTCTGACATCACTGTCTTTGATCGACTTTAGTGACGCTTTAATAGCTTTCTTGGGCTCGAGTAATATTTTCCTACTATTTTTGAGCGAATATTCTTGAGCATTCACAATCGGTTGACGATTGAAAGTCAAACTTTGCTGTCCATCAAGGACATATAACAAGTACCAAAGCTTGATTCTGTCATTTTCTCCTAGCATCAGGTTTGAAGAGGATTTTCTAGCCACCGGTGAATCCAATTGTATTTCCTTTGCGAGTTGCAATGCGAGGCCAGTAAACATTTGTGACTCTGAAAGCCAGAAGCTACAGAGCACCAAGGCAACAATGGTATTGAAAATATCCATCTCGTTACCTGATTTAGCTCTGAAAAAGGAGTCACTGCAAAGCTGTCGGAGATAAACTTGAAGTTGAGCCAGCTTCTTGGATAGGCTCTCATTAGGATGATGCATGGAGGCTATTGTACATATTGCGCATACAAGGATCGGCGATGTTTCCCAGATATTATCTACCTGGAATTTCGAGATCTCGAAACCAAATAGCTGTTGCGATATATGGGCGTCGAAGAAGCTGAATAGGTCCCTGGCGTTGTCTAAAGTGAGATATCCGCCTCTAAAATCATCTGGAACTTCTAAGCGAGGCTTTTTTATGTCTTGGGGTACATTTTCCAAAGCTCGTTTCTTTTGCAGGCTCTTTATTTGTCTGCGCTGTAGCTCATCATCATTTTGACGTCTCTGATGCTCTAAATTGGAACTAAGGGTATGGTATTGAGCTTGGTTTTCGAGCAATAGCCGCTGGTTTGACTTCATTATATCAACCAAGTCACTGAGTTTCGAGTCCAATGAGTCTATTCGGCCTTCGACTTGATTATTCCACTGGCCTTGGTTTACCTGGCTTTGGTTTATTTGGCTCTGGTTTATTTGGCTCTCTATTTGGCCCATGGGTCGTGCCGGTAAATGTACATCATTTTGGTTAAGATGGTTGTTGTGAGTCTGTGGCTGGACCAGCGCTTGTGGAGTCTGATTAGGCTGCTGACCAAACGAGCTGTTGTTGTTCGTCATTACTGGAACTTGTCCATTTACGAATGGTGGTGATAACATGAAACGCACATCTTGTGGGGCAGGTTGAATGTTTCGGTACTGATTATAAGACGGGATACCATTGGAGGTCAGTGCGGTGGGAGGAGGAGCAATCAGTGGTAATTTTAACGAGGGAAGTTTTGGGGTAAATTGACAATTATAGGCATGGCCATTTTTTATGCACCGTTCACACGGAAGCGTTCGATCATATATACATTTGACTTTAGACTTTTTGCAGCTGGCACATGGCTTGGTGCGTTTCTCCTTAGCCATTTTGGTGACTGGTTACCGTCCACAGTAATCTCGTTGTGGTGGCTTCGAAAACGTCATTGAGCGCTTGGGCGCCGTATCTGAGATGAGGCCATGTGCAGGAATAATACCGGAGGAAAACGGACAAAGAATGCTACAACCAGGAATCAGTAGGTAAAGATTCAGTAGGTGAAGACTCGATTTCTCTGAGCAAACTGATTGCATCACCTTTTTTTGTCTTCTTTTTTTGATACCATTGTTCAGATAGGCGAATCATTTGCATTTCTGCATATGCATTCGACTGCATACGACGTATTCCCCGGATTCCACATGCGATCACTAAGCGTACCATGTCTATGAAACCCAGAATCAAAAACTTCTTTGGAGCAGCCAGACAGTATGTAGTATCGGGTGCCTCCAACAACCCTAGCAAATTTGGGTTCAAAATTACCCTGTGGTACGTTGCTCATGATCTTCCTGTCATTCCAGTGAACCCAAAAGAGAAAGAGATCCTCGGAAAAGAAGTGATCCCATCGGCAGAGGAGGTTCTCAAGCTGGTGATTGAGGCAAAAGATGTTGGTGAGCATAAATTATCACAAGTTGACGGAGTAAGTATTTCTTTCTTGACCCCACCTTCGGTCACAGCTAGTACCCTCAAGCAACTTTCAACTGTGGAAGGATACAAAAATGCCATAAAAGGATTATGGTTCCAACCGGGAAGCTACGACAGAGAGGTGATAGCTGTTAGTGAACAGATCGGCTTGTTCGACAGGGTTGTATATGAGGACGAATGTATCTTGGTCAGAGGAGAGGAGGGCCTTTATAGTGCTAACTTATGATTTATTTTACGTACTTTAAGATTGTACATGCTACTTACAGATTAGTCAAGCATTTTCTTGATGTAATTTCCCCATGTATCGTCAGGGTGATGTGGTGGTTGATGTGGGTCGGTGGACTCCTGGTCACCATTGGGCCACACTTCTATAGTATAAGGAAAGGGGCAACTCTCAAGTGAGGTTATTGGGGGTATATGATGCTTGTTGGTATCCACATAGTCTATAATTTTGGTCAATGTGGACTCAAATGGATTGGCTCGGATACTTTCAAGTCTTGAGGTTCCAGTCAATTGCGAGTGGTTTAGGTATTTGGACTATCACGGTCGTTGAACACACAGTTTACGCTTGATTGGTCCATTGCTCCCATAGCTTTAAGTCTTCCTGTGGGATTTGGTTTGACCAAACCAGTCCCGACTTTTTCTTGGATTTGAAGGGGTCCTTATCAAGAAACAGCACCACTATTGTCGGTAGTCTTGTAGATGTTTCCGGCTTTAGGCTTTTGACTAACTCATTGATCTTTTCATCCATCATTCCATCTAGTTCTGGAAGACCCTCGGCCATGGGATATGATATATCTAGAAACTCGTGACTAGTGGGAACTATGGGTCCAAATAAACGATGGAAAAAGATGGTCCAAAGTACTCCTAAAAGTTAGTAAACGAAAGCAGGATATCTAACTATATAACTTACCCTTTAGTGACTCCCTGACCACCGATCGGTCCGCCGTCATCTGCAACAGGAAATGCATAGATATATTAGCGTGTTTGTGACTGTTGGGCTGATCTTATCTACCTGCAGACAAGCAATATGGGGAAGGCTAAGGCTGAACATGACTTAGAGTCAGTTACATGAAAAGCGGTAAGAATATGACGAAAATACAATCAGTGCTATCTACAAGGCATACTATTGTGATTTTTCCACATTTACTCAGATTAGAGCATCCTTTCTATAACAAAGTCCACCTCTCGACCTTTCACTTGTGATTTATGCTATCGTTTATCACTTGGCTGACAAGCACAGAAGCCTTCTCTAAGACTTTTTCGAGCTCAGCTCTTTCACTTGTGGTAAACTTTGACAATACGTAGTCTGATACCTCCTTTTGACCTTTATTTGGTCGTCCAATACCCACTGAGAGTTTGGTATATTTGTTCCCCATGGCACTATCAATTGACTTTAGCCCATTGTGTCCTCTAGCACTTGTACCTGGTCCACGAAGCTGTAATTTTCCAAGATCTTTTTGTAGCTCATCGTGTACAACCAACAAGGTCTTGTCTTTTCCATATCGTTGAGTTATTTTAGAAACTGGTTTTCCTTGGGTATTCATATAAGAACCAATTGACCTTGCCAAGACGACATTCCCATCACTAGAAGTGCTAATCTCTCCACCGAATGTCTTGTCATCTGCCCACGGCCCGTATTCAATTGGAACATTATTTCTATGCAATTCATTAATTATCCAATGACCAACGTTATGCCTTGTATCCTTGTATTGGGGTTCTGGGTTTCCAATAGAGACTACTAGAACGCCGCCAGATCGGGTGGAGAGTAGCCTGTAGCCAATTCGTATTACTTTTCCATAGCTTGAAACCTTGCAAATGTACATTCTTTTTTTCGCAGCTCGCACAAAATAGATTTACTGAAAATACCCTGCTTAACTCTCGCTGTCATAATAACGTATAACTATGAAACTTCTATAGCGATATAAATAAGCTACCTACTTCGAGGTTAACTGAGGCTTCGCTAAATCAGTCAAATTCTTGTGCGAATTGTCATAACGCAAATGTTGTGCGTTACTAACCTTCTTCAACTCATGCAAACGATCCCTCAATGTAGGAACATCTCTCAAGTTTTTCTCCAATACCAACCGCTCCTCCTCAAATTTGAGTCTACGGGTGGCATCCAATTCGCCGAAAAAGTACCCACCTTTTCCGTCAAACTTGAGCAAGTAATTATGGAAATGCCACAATGCTGGTCTATGAGCAACCGACAAGAGTGAAATACCCATTTCTTGTGCGTGTTTGTACATGAATTGTTCCATCTTTGGCGACACTGCAGAAGTACACTCGTCCAAAACAGCAAACTTGGGCTGATGGTAGTATAATCTTGCCATTGCCAATCTCTGCTGTGCCCCGACAGACAACTCTTCTTCCCAATTTCTCGAAGCATATAATGGACGCAAACCATTGAGCAACTCATCCAACTCCAAAATCTGAAGTATTTCTTCCAAGTCACCATCATCCTTGCCGCCCTTCTCTTGAGCTGCGGTATACTGCTCAACCGTGTGTGGGTATATGATCTGTTCGAGAAGATTTCCATTGCACATGTATGCCCTTTGAGGCAAGTAAAACATGTTCTCTGAAGTGGGAATTGTGATCTCACCTTCCTTACAAGGCCATAAACCTCCAAGCATTCTGAACAATGATGATTTTCCAGAACCATTTGGTCCTGCAATCAACAAGTGTTGTCCATGCTTGATACTGAAGTTAAGTCTCTCAATTAAGGTGACATCTGCGGGAGTAACCAACCTCACATCCTTGAATGTGATTTCGTCGCCGAATTGAACATTTTTGGCATTGGTAAGGTCTCCACTAACACCGCTCTTCTTAACTTTTATCTCATGTAGCACATCTTGGAAATCGGAAACTCTGGTTGCATGTCCAACTATTTGCAAAAGATACCTTCTTGAGTATATCAACCTATCGAGAGAGTCTGAAGCACTCATCAATAATCTTCTGTTGGTGATGAAGTCTGCCGAAGCATTCACATCAGGCTCTTTCCCCATGTATTTGTTGATGAAAACAGGTGCTGAACAGAGGACCAAACCGGCTGCTCCCCAGAAGTACTTCACGATGAATGTTTGTGCAATTTCATGCACCGCTTTCTTCCAATATTCCATTTTCAGGAACCTTTCCAATTGATAGTAGCAGAAATCAATGTAGTCCAACTCACGAGAATGACCCCGCAAAAGTGCAATTTCTTCGTTGTTGGTGACAATCTTGGAATGTGCAGAACGGAGCTGACCTTCCAAATTAGCCCTTTCTGCTGCCAATTTGGCAAATGGTGGAGAAAAGAACCGCAAAATAATGGTAGAAAAGTGAGTCAAAATACCCAAGGCAAGAGTACCTTCACCGGAACCGACACCGCTTTTTGATAACTCTCTGGCACAGAGAAGCATGTCCAAAGTAGGTTTCAAAAGCTGTCCTGGCAACGAAGCAAGAGCTGCTGCCAAGCGAGAAACGTCGGTCGAAATACGCTGATCTGGGTCCTTTATCTTGTTATCGGATAATTGGATGAGCGAATAGTAGTTTGGGTCAAGGTTATCTGGAAGGTAGTCCTCAACTATGCTATTCGTCATGTTGATACGCAAATTCTTGCGAAAGTTATCCTTCGTCCAAGATAACATGGAATTGACCACCGACGCTGGAATCCCGAGCAACATCCAGTACGCAAGCAATTGACCAAACCGTTTTAAACGTTTTGAAACCAAGGCACCAACCAACATACCATCCAAACTGGCAACTTTGATCGTTAAGAACGCCCTAACAACCAATAACACCAAATGAACGTAAAGGTATTGCATCGCTGTATCTGTATAAGAGGGTATAGCCGATTTGAAAAGACGGCGAGCAGCTTCTCGTGAAATCTTAGGAGGCTTTTTGGACAAATTCACCTCCTCTGGAGCATTTGATTTGCGTTTATTTCTACCGCCTGTGTTGGTAGCACCGGAAAACGCCGCCGTGATCAAAATGATATAGGATGAGTTCAACACAAGTGACCTGTTACTCCTGTACACATTGTACATGGATAACGCTATAGAGTTCTGAGGTGGACCTGACATGATGACACAGCTTTGTTGTGAAATATGAGCCAAAAACGCCACTCCGAAACCAGTGGACGATCGGTAGTTGTATTCGCTGTGCGCCGGTAAATTAATGATGTGGGGAACCGAGGAACATACTGCAGACAACCACCCCAGCGAACATTTCCAAGTACAGGAAAACGGAGCATCTCCAGGTACAGGAGCTGGAGATCTGACCCACCAAAATTGCCAATTGGTGCTTCATCCGCCAATATCAGCGAGTATATGAGCCGCTTCCTGTTGGCGGTCTTGAATGGTTTTTTCTAGTTGTTCCATACGGGCATAATAGACCGCATAGGCGAGCTCAGTGGTATTGGTGCAATCTTCGTATTTCTGAAGCAATTGCTCGTAAAGTGCGATAAGTTCTTCACTCGTAGGTGGCCGTTTATACTGTCTTCCCTCTTGTACGACCGAGAGCCTCGTACTTTTATGGTTGAACCACTCTTGGCCGAGTGCCGCTACTTTTTCTGGACTGGCTTTCATTTGTTCTAAGTCAAGAAACCCATTCGAGTGTAACAATTGGAGCACCAAGAGCAAGTCCCGAAGCCCGTATTTGGATGCGTCCTTGTAATCCATGGCTCTGCTTTGACGACCGACAATGAAAATCACCGCATTGAAATATCCAAACACCAAATATTTTTCTTTGGATCTCCACATCCGAGCACCGTGAGTTCTATCATACCCACCTTGTATCACTATGCCAAAGTCGTCTCCCAACCTTGAAGAGAGGCTAGCGAAGATCGATATCGGGTTGGGAAACAATCTGCAATTACGAAAACCAACTCCATTTCTGACTCCTATAGCTCGACGATCACCAAAGAAAAAACTACCACCGTATACACAACCTCATGTTACACCAGCACGTCAACTAACCCCTTCCAAAGAACCATTTCTCTCCACAGCCAAGCGTGCTGAAGCCAGAAGTACATCAGGTCGAAGCAAGAATGCTTCACTTGCACCATTGACACCTAGCAAGCCTGGGTCTGCCAATACTCCATCCAGACCCACTATGAAGGTATCTGAAACGGGACATACTCCAGGAGAGAAAACCAAACAGAACGAGGATTTTCATCTGTTTTCTTTCATGAAAGAAACTTCGTCCTCTGCAATGAAAAGAAACGTATTATCCACTTCCAATGCATTCAAAGCTTCGCAAACCTTCAAATCAGCATCGCCTACCCCATCTATGGAAACGAAACCACAGCTACAAGTCCAGCATAAGAAACGAATACCGTTTGGAGCCAGGCGCTCGCAGGACTCACGACTTCGCAAAAGAGTAGTTTCTGGAAAACTGATGCCGCCTGCGGATATCACCAATTACCACATTCCAGTGCCAACCTCCAAATTCAGCATCAATCTGCCAATGGAAACTACCAAAGTCTCTTTCACGAGAGACAGCACACAACAGCATAAACTTCCACGAACGTTGCCCAGATCTCGTTCTTCATCGACCCCTTTGAAGCTGTATATTCCCAGATCCTCCTCAAGGCACTCATCCATTCCCGATCAGACTTCCCTACCGAAACCAAAACTCAAAGATCTAACAGAACTATACCACAATATCTACCATAAGAATCCCCAATTGTTTGCTGCCAGCGATGAGCCTGAGTATACAGAGCAAGCACCTCTTCAGGTCCAAACGATTGCTGCGGAATTGGGAATCTATGAGAAAGGCGAGATATTGAGGCAGAGTTCTGTCTACTATATTGCACCAACCTCAAAAGAAAAGCAGTTCAATATTCGCAATGGAAAAGAGAACTTTGGGTTTGATGATAAACAGGGTAATTATAACCTTCATGAAGGTGATCATATCAATTACCGATACGAAGTCGGCAAGGTGTTGGGAACAGGCTCGTTTGGTAATGTGGTGCTATGCAAAGATCACAAATATGCCGGCAAGGCTCCTAAACAAGTTGCCATCAAGGTCATAAAAAACAGCCTCGAATGGACTTTGCAGGCAGTTTGTGAGATTAAAATCTTGAAAAACTTGAACAAAAACAAACCTTCCGATAACATACTCCAATACTTTGACCACTTCCACTTCAGGGGCCACATGTGTATCGTCAGTGAAATTCTTTCGCTCAACTTGTTTTCTTTACTAGAAATGATCAATTTTGCAGGAATGTCGCTTGATCTTGTCAGCATGATTTCACTGAAGATCGCCAGTGGTTTGGCTTTCATCCATCTGCAGAAAATCATTCATTGTGATATCAAGCCCGAGAACATCATGATGAAGCTACCATTCGATTTTGACCCTGATCGCCCAGTTACAAAAGATGATCTTTGCGTAAAGATCATTGATTTTGGCTCTTCATGCTACCATAATGAAGTATCGCATACCTACATACAATCGCGTTATTATCGGGCCCCAGAAGTGATCATGGGGGCTGAATATTCTACCCTGATTGATCTCTGGTCGTTTGGTTGTGTTGCAGTTGAGCTTTATACTGGAGCACCACTCTTTCTGGGAAAGAACGAGTTGGAACAATTTGCATTGATTGTAGAGACGTTGGGAACCCCGGGTAGGAAATATATCCAGCAATTGCAAGTGGTTGCAAAAAAAAAGCATAGCAACCGACGTCCAACGAGTACCCTTGCTAGCGACTCTACAATCTCCAAGAGCTTGCTCTTCACCTTGTTTGATACAGATGGAAGATTGAATCTACAATTTCTTAACATGAGGCTCCAAGTGGCTGCAAATAACCATGGTGTTAAGAAGAATGTTCGACCTAGTTCAAAGAATTTGGATGTCCAATTGAAGCTCAATTCCACTACAGAAAGAAGGCAAGCACACCATTTTATAAAATTCTTGAAACGAATCTTCAACTGGGATCCAAAAGAACGAGCAGATGCCAATCAGTTGGTTGAAGACGACTTCTTACAATTGCATCAAAGGATATAGTTTTTGAGATATATGTGAATAAAGCTCGCCAATGCATATTTCGTTTTCTTATCCATCGTTCCTTCCATATATATACTTGTATCTACTACTGACTAAATTTCTTTCCACTGTTCGCTTTCCTGCCTCCTCTTCACATGTTCGCACTCCCCCACATTTTGACATTTCATCCGATTGCTGTTCCTAATTATTCAAAATGGAGAAAGAAAGCTACTATCGTGAAAAAACTTCACGGATGCTTTCCAAGATGTACGACTATACCAACAGTATAGCAGAAAAGCATCCAGGACAAAATCGAGGTGTTGCTGCCACCACAGCCGCTGCTATGCTCGAAGTCGGATTGGAGCGATTAAAGGATGGTAAAGTTCCTGAGAACAGCACCGAAGGAGTGCCTTATACGGAAGAAGAGCTCGATAATCTCAAGGAATTGGCATCTTCTGCGTCGGAAGACTCGAAAGGAAAGAGAGGTCTGGGCCATTTTGTGGACAAGTTGATGGAACGATTACTCAAGAATAATATTGCCATGGACACCCCAGACAGTGAACTTTTGCTGCAACGAGTGAATGATCCTGATCGAAAGAACCGTCCCGGCTTGTCAATACTGGTAATTGCTGGCAATTTCAAAGCACTTAGTGGCCGGATGACAGGGTTCTTTACCGTCCAATATGGATTGATCCATATAATCACTTGGAGACACCCTTCCAAAACACTCACGTTTCTTGTATTCTACACGGCTACATGCTTATGGCCTCATCTCGTCCTTGCTTATCCTCTTCTATTCTTGTTGTTTGGTATCATGATTCCGGGCTACATTCATCGTCACCCTATGCAAACTCCAGAGTTGATCAAGGTAAGAAAACGGGGTCAGTCTCTTCTCGAGTTTCTTTCTTCCTCGGACGAGACCAGTATCGTTGACGATATAGTTGAAGACCGCACTCTTCGAAGCGCAGAAAACGATCTTGATCCAGTCAGCTCAAGGTCGTCTGACACCTCTTCAGCATTTACCCAGGCACCAATATCTGCGTCCGCTCTCTCGACTTCTTCGAGCGATGTCAACGAAAAGGTGAAAAAAGATGAGAAGGCTCGGTACGTCAAGTCTCAGATGAAGCTTTTGATGAATATGAGAGACTTGCAAAATCTCACCACAGATTTACTCCAAGGTTTTGATGCTGCCGAAGTATTTTGGTACCAAACGGCAGGATTCAAGGACGAGAGGTTGTCGACATTCATGTTCTATGGAGTTATTTTGGCCACTTCAATTATATTGTTCTTAGGAACGTTTATTCCTTGGAGACTCATCTTCATCCAGTCGGGCTGGGCAATTGTGCTAGTTTGTCACCCACGAAGTAAAAAGTATTTGAAGGCTTTGAGCGAGAACAAGAAGAGAAAAGCAGCAGCTAAACCGAAAAAAGTGAAAGAAGAGAAAGATGAAGATGGGCCCGCAGTATATGACAGGAATGATATCATCATAGACGATGCTCCTGAAGTGAGAATCTGTGAAATTTTCGAGCTACAAGTGAAGAGTTTGACAAAGAATGAATGGTCCTTTTATTGTTTCACCAGCAGCGCTTTCGACGTCAAGAATTCCACTAGAAGTGCTGGCAAGAAGCCTCAAGGCGTAAACCACTTATACAAAATACTTCCTCCTCCAGACTGGAAATTTGATATGAGTTATGCTGATAACTGGCATGTTGACAAAGAACCTCAAAACTTCTTAAAAGAAAGGTCGTGGGATAAATTGAATATGTTTGTGATCAAAGAGGATGAAGATGAAGGGTGGATGTACGACAACGAAGATATGATTGAAAACAAGGATGAGCAATTCGATTTCAGAAGACGAAGACTTACCAGAGAGTGTTTCCGATACTCTCGCCCACCCAGGCAACCAAAACATGACTAGATCTAACTTTTCGTTATTTATTTTTCATATCGCACAAGTAAATGTCTACTTCGAGAATGAAGTTTTAGTCCACTCCAGGCATTCCCTCGAACAACTTTCGGTAGCAAGAGCTCCGAGGATCACGAAAATGACCATACGGATCACCATGATCTAGATAACATCCGCACAAGTTGCAGAAGAAGGTTCTACATGAAGAGCAGCACATTTTGTTGCAACCGTCTAATCGTTCAATGATCAAGCCACAAGTTGGACAGCGATGAAGGCCCAGAGACCCGTCATTTATCATGTCATCTAACAAGCGGTCCATCAAGTATTCATCTGCTGTTTTTTTCATTAGGGCACGGCCGTATTGGTATCCCAACTTACGTTTACCAATTGAATCGTCTGACATTTCGAGCCATTGATCTAGCGCCTCAACTGGAATTCCAGCGTACTTTCCAACAACTTTCGAAGAGCAACTTTTGTAGGATCCATGCCAAGAATGCTGACAGTCGCTGCAAAAAGCGTATTTGCATCGCTTACACCTTACTAGTGGGTCACTAACGTTTTCTCTGAATATCTGCTCTGAGCAGCCAGTTCTTGGGCACTGGATGAGTCTTTTCGGAAATAGCTTGGTTATGACGTCGTATTGATGCTTGGTAAATAGTTCTTGATATCGTGATGTCAATGCATCGGAATTCAATATGCGAGAAAGTTGTTCAATTGATATTGGAGGTTTAAGAACTTTGTTCTTGAAAATTTCAAAATTGGAGCTGAACGGAGAGTCAAGCCGTAAGAGCTGGTCTCGGTCTTTGACGGACTTGCTAGTGCACCTGAAATCCGGACAGTGTACTTTTTCAATTGCACCCTCAAGAATGAGACTCTTGAAAAAGTCCTCAAGACAAGCATTACAAAATATATGGTTACAGTCGTCAAACCTCGAGCAGTTGATTCCTTTGATGTCATTTTGACAAATCTGGCACAAATATGTGTTCGAATTGAATACATCCATGCTTTTCAATCGGTTATATTCTTCGAATTCATGATAACGTTGTTCGTCGGTCCCACAGTCAATTTTGAGCTCTGGAATCATGATATCTAGTTGAGAGTCGAGTTTGGAGTTCAAAAGATCAATCATACTGTAAATAACCTGGTCATGGTACATCTCCCATAAATTGTATAGTTCTGTCAGAAGCATTTGTAATATGTCAGATGAGAGAGTCGAGCAAGTGACCAGGAATTTCGGGGGCAGTTCATGAGGATAAGTTTCAGGAAGACTGAACAGAAATATCACAGCAGGTAAGTGCTTCACTTCAGCTGTGCGGACAGTTTGGTTTGAGGCCAAGACCTTTACTTGAACTTGAACCTCATCATCACACTGGATAGGAATCTCTAGAGAGCCCAGCTTTTGACCAAAATCGATCTTGGTGCTAGGGTATATTGCTACCAATGACTGAAGCTCCTGGATGTTTTCGTCTTCCGAAAATGCATCGATGGGTGTCATTATTCATGGCGATGTGGAGCAAGGATGAATTTCTCCAGATCACTGTAGGCATGCAGGAACATTCTCACCAGCTCAAATTCCTGCGAAAACAGCACAGCAGATTTCGGAGCGAAACTGGACGAATTGACATGGACGCCTTCTCGACTAGGGTAAAAACGTTTGACGCGTTTCCGAAGCTCAACTCACAGCATGCTGTTCGGTCTCAAAGAGGTGGGCTATCCACAATCATGACCGTAGTCTTCATTTTATTCGTGATGTGGGTGCAAATAGGAGGCTTTCTTGGCGGCTATGTTGACCATCAGTTCGTCGTAGACGACCAAGTTCGTTCAGACTTGCGTATAAATTTGGATATGAAGGTGGCGATGCCGTGTGAATTTCTTCATACCAATGTCATGGACATCACCGATGACCGATTTCTTGCAAGCGAAGTGTTGAATTTTCAAGGAAGTTATTTTTTCGTGCCGGATTTAATCCGTATGAACGACGCAACCACCGATTACGAAACACCAGAATTGGAAGAAATAATGCTAGAAGCAGGTCGGTATGAATTCGATAGAGAAGGTTATCATGAAGCCGAGTCGGCGCCTGCATGCCATATTTTTGGCTCAATTCCTGTCAACCAAGTCAGTGGAGACTTTCATATTACCGCTAAGGGCATGGGATACCGAGATCGGGCACATGTAGATCCGCAAGCTCTCAATTTTTCCCATATTATAGCGGAGTTTTCGTTTGGTGAATTCTACCCATTGATCAAAAATCCTCTTGATTTCACCGGAAAAACCACTGACGACCACTTTCAAGCGTACAAGTACTACGCAAAGGTGGTGCCTACACTTTACGAACGTATGGGATTACAAGTAGATACCAACCAATATTCCATCACCGAGCTGCACCGCAAATATGAGCTCAACACCAACGGTCGTATCCAAGGCGTGCCAGGAATTTTTTTCAAATACGAGTTCGAGGCTATAAAATTGATAGTGTCGGATAAACGGATACCGTTCACCCTGTTTGTGGCTCGCCTCGCTACCATTATCGGTGGGGTATTTATCGTCGCGGGATACCTATTCCGTCTTTATGAAAAATTGCTAAAAATACTTTTTGGCAAAAAGTATGCGACCAAGGACACAGAGCGTAAGGAAGGAGGGTTACTTGACCGAGACTATTAGCTATACTTTAAATATTTAAGCGGGTTCGTGTATCGTTGTAGACCTGCGGCAATGCCTATTTAGGAAGGTGGGTGCGTCGCCGCATGCAGCGTTTCCTACATATAACCCTTATCAACGGGCACTCAGAGGTGCCTTCCATCACCACCGAAGCACTGAAGAGTATGATTCGTCTCAGGGATATTGATGCTAATTACTTGATTTAAAAATGCGTGCTAAGGAAACGAAAAAAATCACACGATCCAGAAAAGGATGTCATAACTGCAAAAGGCTCAAGATCAAGTGTGATGAAGAAAAACCAAAATGCTCCAATTGTGCCAAATCGAAAGTTACCTGTGACTATTCATTGAAATTGACTTGGGGCGGGCGTCCGTTCAAGTCTGAAAAGAAAAAAACGACAATCAAAACAGAGCCTCAATCCCAGACTCAAAACTTCCAAACTACCAATGGTCTACATATCGGAAACTCACAGACCTATGATGGAAGTCCTCAGTTTGAAAGTGTATCTGATTCGTCCACCAGCTTAAAAGACTTTGGAAATACTCCGAAGGGCCGATATGATCCGTTCAAAATTATGGACTACCGAAGCCCGGTCGATTCACTGCCATTTACAACCTATTCACCTCAGGAACTGGCCACGAGGGACACCGTAGGGCCCCATGTTTTGCCTCCACCTCCTGCCAAGCAACAGAAAATCAAGAAAGAAACTCGAGAACTTCCTCCTTTCTTTCCCGAATCGTCAATGGGTGGTACTGGGGACGACAACTTGTTCAAACAATTTGATGAGTCCACCCTTCAACAAAACATGTCTGGTAGTGACCAAGCACTCAGTGATCACAACAACATCTACCAAGAAATGCAGACCACAAACTCTATCACGCTGCAAGTTAGTGACTTTCCCATGTCGATACTGTCGTCTCTCGTGGAATCACTTCCGGAAATTTCAGATGGAGTTGAAGTTTTGAGCAATGCGCTTAACCGAATATCCGGACGTAGTCACCAATTTAACATTCGTCACTCCAGCATGCTCAATAACTACATTCAAAACTTCGAAGAGAGAAGTCCCACACCTGGCATTTCTGATACTGACCCAACAGACTCAGGCATCAGCAATACAGAACAAATCGAGGCATACGATTTCAATAGCTACTCCCAGGACTTGGCCAAAATCGAAGCATTCATACCCAAGTCACCGTCCAACTTTACTCCAGACTTTCTGGGAGAATTGAGAACCATTCTCCGTGGAGGAACTCGGAAAAGAGCCTACGATGATACAGAGGATAAGATCGAAGAATTGGACGGCTCTCTGTACCCTCTAGATGAATTCAACCAAGGAAATGAGTCTCTTCTGCTAGCGCACGCTTTCACCCCAGCTGAAGTATTTTCACAGGTCCCACCTCCCTTGACTCCATTTCCCGAATTGCTACTTCAAGTGCCATTTTACAGAAGCCTTATGCATTTTTGGGTTCATTTTGCTTCACTGCATTTGGTCCCTGCACCATCCCATGTCTATTTGGACAATCCATTCAAAGTTATTCTTCCTCAAATGGCCATGGAGTATCCCGCAATTCTCACCACTCTTTTAGCATTTTCAGCATCTGCAAAGGCACTGTTAACTGGAATTCGAGATGTGCCGCAGGTTATTATAGATCAACTTTTGGCTCGCTCATGCAATGAGCTCTTAAAGCTGTTAAAGGACAAGAAGGAGGCCACTTCTGACGGCACCCTTGCTACGGTATTGATGCTTTCGAGTTATGAAGCCTTCAACTCAATTAATTTTGAGCGTTCCAGAGCTCACACTGTTGGGGCCAGACAGATTGTTAAGGCTCGCAGACTTATTTTACCACGAATCGAAGAAGGTAGCAGCCCAGAATCTGATTCAAGTGCAGATTCTCCAGGACTGGTAGTTGGCCAAGAAAGTGACATTGCATTTTTCTTGATGAGATGGTTCGTATACTTGGATGTTATTGGTGCATTATCTGCCACAAAAAATTCCCACAACTACCTCACCACGAGAAATTATATGGACGACGGGACAAGACTTGCTGACGAAACTGAGGAGGATACAGACCACATCCCGTTGGATCCCAAGCGAGACATAGACCATCTTCTTGGATTTGACGTCAAATTCCTTCCACTTTTTTCAGATGTTGTTTTACTTATTAGAGAGACCGAGTCTTACGTTCAAGAAAATGGGGAAGGCAATCTACCCATCCTGATCATTACAAGAGCATCTGAGTTGCGAGACAGAATATTGAGATCGTACGAGGTTGGAGAAAGAAGAAGAGATGTCACCATAGATATAATCAAGGATAACGATGACGACAAGAGCAACAAACGACATCTCAAAACAATCAAAAAGCTTATAGATCAACATATGATTCTCCGTTGCACAAACAAGGTGTTCTGTGAAATGGCGTTGCTCAATCTTTACCGGCGGGCATTATTGATTCCTCGAAAATCCACGATAATACAAAAGCTAACGGGAAGTATTGCCATAATCTTGGACGAAAAAATCGAACCCAGGTCCACTGCCGAAACTTGCTCCATCTTCTGTTTCTTTTGTGCAGCATGTGACACCTTGGATCCACAAGCACGAAATATGTTTGAGACGAGGTTTACGAACATGGCAAAGACAGGGAATACCAACGCAGCGAAAAGTCTTCAGATAATGAACCGTTGCTGGGAAACGGGAGATACGTGGATGCAAGCATCCAAGGACTTAGATATAGACCTTACATTGTTATAGATTTCGGCAACGTTGTCTATCTACTTTGTTCCTGAACCTACATAGTAAAAGTTTTAGTTTTTTGCAACTTTTGCGTCCTCCATATAGGAGTTTCGATTAGTAGCAGAAGACGCGCGAAGACTTTATTCTCAGTAATTTGTGCACCAGCACTCATGCATGACTCCACTAAGCCTGAGGGCTATGATGGGTTGGTAGATCAAATCGAAAACTCTCATAAAGATGCTACCAACAGCGCTCTTCAAGAGAACGTTTTGAAAGCTTGTGTAAACTACTTATATACCAACCAAGACAACGTACATTGGTTTTGTGATCCCCATATGAACCGTATGGCAGTTCACGCCCTTATCTTATTCTCATTCACAGACAATAATGTTCTTCAGTGGTTGAAGCCAAAGTTCTCCGAATACATAACCTCATGTGAGAAATGTGCTGTGGCATTTTACGAAGGGATCAGTCAATTGAGACATGATTTTTTAATTAAAAGGGCTATTTCTGTAAAGCAAGTCCATCACTTTCTTGATGTGATACTATCGTGGCGGGCTAAGACTCTAGAGGACAAAATCACTTTCTTTTTTAAAGACACTATTGTCCTGGACCTTCCATTCAATGGGATATCTGAGTGTCTCATATGCCCTGATCTTATAAGATCTCACCAAAGCTTGAAGCAGAATTTTCTGAAACTTTTCCAGCATTTACAGGATCATGACATTTTGGACTTTCCATCTCATTTGTTGTCTGGAACTATATTCTTGGCATTAGAAGGCACCGAGCTTGAACAGAAGTGGGCATTTGAATGGCTAGAATCTTTAAAAACCAAAGAGTGCCGCATTTATACAGAAGACCTGTTGAGTCGCTTGGTTGTTGGAGAATTCAGCAAGCATTTGTACAAGATACAAGATGCAAAATACTTCACACCAAAGTTTTGCGTTCAGTTTTGGATGCTATGTCTGGCACTTATCCCCATCTTGTCTCCATCATCATTACTACTTGAATGGAACACGCCTTACGATATTGAAGTCATGAGTCAGCACATAAACATACGACTCTATCCATTACTTCGAGTGTTCACTAACAACTTACTTGCACAACTCAATGAACCTATTCCAATACTTCTAAAGGTTTTCCTGCAACTATTATCCATGCTCAAATGTGAGTTTTGGGAGAGTATCAAACCATACATTTTCATCAATATTCTTGATACCCTCTTGGTCAATCCTCACTACATTGAATACCTTGGTTCTCAGCCAGTACTGTTTGATACAACGGAAAATAGAGTATCGGGACTGGCTGTCAACTGGCTTCTTCCTTTCTTGGATTCATTAACAGGCATACAATATCAAACTGCATCAATAAGACTAAGCAAGTTCTTATTCAAACATTCACCGGACATTTTAACATGGAGGCCAGAAGTGAGCATAAATCCTAGCTCAATATTACTTCCCTTCATGGCATGTTATATTCTACGCGAGAATCTCAAGGGCGCAAGTACTCCTTCGCAGCTGAAACTAGACTTAGCTACAGCAGACTTAGTCAAAAGACGAGACGTTAGAGCTGCAATTGATGAGCACGCTAACACAATCACACGCTTGTCTGTCATTGTACTAGGGGATGCATTTGATGGCAAGATCCACTCTATTCCTCGTCAATTGGTTTTTGATTCTATATCTTATGATTGTCGTCGTTTGTCAGTTAACAGTAAATTGATTCAACTGCAGCAGACCCCGACTTATTCGGACTCGTTTATGGAAGTGATCAGACTGGCCGTCGAAAGAAAAATCTATTTGCATCCTGAATTAATAGGCGCGTGGCTTGGAGCCTTTAACAATACCTGTCAGATTGTACGTTTTGAGGAAAAGAAACAAGAGAACACAAGAAACAAAGAGTTCTTGGCTTTCAGACACAAGCATAATAATCAGGTGGAAGAGTATAATTCCTACGTACGCAGGTTTCTCGAAACGGCAAGTTTGGCTGATCAGAATGAACTACGTGCCATATTCAACAACACGAATGCTCAAGCAGGTTTCTGGTCCTGCCTTTTCTCGTCTCTGTTGTCAGCATCTGCTGTTAATATCCTATACGAGATGTTTTGACGTGGGTGTGGGAGGTCGCTTTGAAGCCATTCAAGCCCTTTTAACATGTAGTATTTCACAGACTTTGAATGCCGTTTCGACCAACTTAAGCAAGCTAGCGCAGCTTGAAGCTTTTGAGTCGTGTCCTAAGACTGTCAGAATACTAATGGACGTATTCAAGGCTCTCACTGACCCTCTCAACGACCTCCTTAGTTTTTCAAACCATCCTGGTGGGAAGGAAGGTGGGGCCAGTGATATCCGTAAGTTGTGGAGCTCATCTTGGCTCTTTTTGGAAATGATATACAAGCGTACCTTAGCCTGGGCAAACTTTTACCATTTGGATCAACTCATTGAGTTTGCAAGAGACACATTAGACTTGAGTCACATAATTTTAGACTCGTTTAGGCTTGTTCTTCAATCGATTAATGAGTCAATGGGAAACTCTTTGTTTTCCGTGTTCTTTAATGCCTTTAACTCCATGATAGTGTGGTTACGACTTGGTGACCCGGCACTTCTTAATTCTTGTGTTGAGTTGGTTTTCAAAGGCTTTGCATTAGCAAAAGATTTGCAATATTCTATTGACGACGCTTTTATTGAAAGTTTTGCTAGATATGGAGCCAAAGCAAAAAAGTTTAATAACAAGCTCAGTGACCAACAGCGTTTAAAGATTCTTTCAACAGCCAAAGAATTCAACTATGATCTTGTTGAATCTATTATAGTTGATGTACAGAAGCAAAGAAGCAAGGAAGGTAATCCACTAAAGTCAAAAACACCACTGGCTTCTCCGACCCCCGAGAGTGTTCAGGTGCCAACAAGATATGGTTACCAAATGAATGGCCCCAAACAGCAGTCTTTGACCAAATTTGGGGTCATTACATCCCAGCCTCCTGTTGCTCCACCTCCTCCACAAACGCAATTCAAATCAGCAAGTCTTGAAGCAATTCGCCAGGATTTGCTGGAAAACAGAACACAGCAAGTTAGGCCACATAATTCAAAACCTACTGTGGTAGCCCCTCCCCGTCAAGCAGGTTTCAATCCTCGAAAGGTACAACCAGTGGTTGGAAGGTCTTTAAACTCGCTCAAGAGAAAGAAAGATTCTGATAGCGAGGATGACGGAGACGATGATGACGATGTTGATGTTTCTGATTTGTTTGTTGAAAAGAAGAAAAAGGCTAAGATAGTGGAGCTAGATATCAATGGCCGACCTGTTGTCAAACCTTCTCAATTAAGCAAGGTAGACCAAAAGAGAAAAGAGGAAGACAATATGAGAATGCGTCTTAACGTGAACCTCAAACCTTTATATTCCACGATATTGAAGTGGAACTTCGGATCATCTGATATATACCCCACCGCTGACACAGAAAGGTACAAGGAAACCAAAGGCAAATACGAGGATGTCAAAGACTATGTGAAGGCGATGGAGCCACTTTTGATGCTTGAGTGCTGGCAGGGTATAATTTCATCTAAGGAAACAAGTCAAGAACTGCCTTTCCCGATGTTAGTGGGAAGTAGAACCAGTGTTGACGGTTTCTTTGATGTGTACGCTTCAATCGAGAAGAAAGTTTTAAATGATCGAAAAATTACCGATTCCGATCTCCTTGTCTTAAGTTACATGGACAACGCATTACAAAGATCCGAGAAGGAGCTCGCCACTCATATAAAAAGCTCCAAGTCTACCACTTGTCTTGCAAAGGTGAGAGAAATAAAATCAGCAAATGCTGATTACGCAGATGTGACATTAAGAGTCTTTCCTCAAGGTACGATGATGGGTGTCCTTACACCAAAATCGGTTGTAATCGGAATGAAAGTCATGCAAATGATAACGATCGAAAGAGAGTATCTGTCTCTCAGAGGTCTCGAGTACTATAATTTGTGCCCAGCAATCCTTCGTGCATTTCCCACAGGACCAATTGAGGTTCCAAAGCAAAAGCTTAATGATGTAATGAACAATTATAAGGTGAACGAGTCTCAGGCCAATGCAATAATAAGCACGCACAATCGAAGTGGATTTTCTCTTATTCAAGGACCGCCAGGAACAGGTAAAACGAAAACAATTCTTGGAATAGTGGGATACAATTTGTCACAAGACGTTCCTCTGGGATTAATTGAAGTCGACGGTCAACAGGGCAAGCCCCAAACTAGTTCCAAGATTCTAGTATGTGCGCCCAGTAACGCAGCTGTTGATGAATTGGTCGTCCGTCTTCGTGATGGAGTTTTTAACTTTAAGGGCGAACGTATCACCCCCTCTGTGGTGAGGTTGGGCCGCAGTGATGCTGTGAATTCGGCTGTTAGAGACCTTACATTGGAGGAATTGGTCGACAAGCAATTACAGACCACTGTTCAGCATGTAGCGAGAGACCCCGAAGTGAGAGCGGAGCACACCAAATTAGTCAAAGAACGAGACTCGTTGCGTCAATCGTTACAAAGTACAACTCTACTGGACGAAGAATTCACTCAAATGGAACTGAGACTCAGAGAAGTTAATAAGAAGAGGAACGAACTCGCTAAGAAGTTGGACGAACAAAGAGAAAATGCTGCAGTAGCTTATAGATCTCGTGAATTAGAGCGCAGGCAATTGCAGGCTAAGATTTTGAACACTTCACAAATCATATGTTCTACCCTATCGGGTTCCGCTCACGACTTTCTTGCAAGCTTGGGCATTACCTTTGAAAAAGTTATCATTGATGAAGCATGTCAGTGTGTTGAGCTTTCTGCCATAATACCTTTGCGGTATGGATGCACCAAGTGTATCATGGTTGGAGATCCCAAACAATTACCTCCTACCGTACTATCTCAAACAGCGGCATCATTGAACTATGATAAAAGTTTGTTTGTTCGTATGCAAGAGCAGTTTCCAGACAGTGCCTATCTATTAGATGTCCAGTATAGAATGCACCCCGATATTTCGAGATTTCCAAGTGCCGAATTTTATCGTTCAAGATTGCACGATGGTGCCGGGATGCTCGAAAAGAACACTCGTCCTTGGCACTCTGAAGTACCTTTCAGCCCTTACAGATTCTTTGATATTGTGGGAAAGCATCAGCAACATGAATCTTCACGATCATTGTACAACAGAGCCGAGGCTCAAGTTGTATTGGAAATGGTTGATCACCTTATGTACATGTTACCTCCTAAAGAGTTTAGGGGCCGCATTGGAGTTATATCACCATATAAAGAGCAGATCAGAACCCTCAAAGATATATTCGCAAAGAAGTACGGCCGACAAATTTGGAACGAAGTTGATTTTAATACAGTGGATGGCTATCAGGGCCAAGAGAAAGAAATCATCATAATGTCATGTGTGAGAGCTAGCGAAACAGGAAATGTTGGATTCTTGAGTGATGTGCGAAGAATGAATGTTGCTTTAACGAGAGCTCGGACAACATTATGGATTTTGGGTAACCAAAAGTCCTTGATGAGGAATAAAGTGTGGTCACGCCTTTTGCAGGACGCCTCAGACAGGGGACTTGTCTCGAAGGCTCAACCTGGCTTTTTGAAACACGGCGTGAATGGAATAAAAAAAGCGCAACGGCAACATACATCAAAAACTAATACGTTATCTTCAAACGACCGTTCTGAATCTGACGTGATCTCCGAACCTAGTCTGCAAGTCAAAGCAGCTCACCCGCTGCTGAACCAAATGGCGACAGCGATAGTAGATAAGAACAAAGCAGTTATGGATAGCTCCATCACTTCGAAGACCCACGATACAAATCAAGAGCCGAAATTAAAAAGCAGTATTTTCAATCAAAATCAAGAGAAGCAGAAAAATAGTTCCGAAGCCATGCAAGGCGACCCAATGAACGCGATCAAGAAACCATACGTTGCAGTTTCTAAACCCCCTCCCCCAAAAGAGAATGAAAATTTGATACAGAGCGATGAAAGAAACGCTTCAAACATCAAACCAACAACATCAGGAGTTTTACCTAAGCCTAAGCCCAAACAAGCACCAAGTATATTTATTAATAATCGGAAGAGGCGCAAGTAACGTCTGCATTGCCTGACTGGACCTTTTCATTAATATATAGTAGCACTTACAAAGAAGTACTTGAGTATGTTAAGATGATGTAGAAGTGATCGTGCTAGACATATCTGCTAGAGTCAAACCTCTAAACATATTGAGGAACCGAGAGTAGTCATTTTGCAGATCAACAACCGTGAGTGCCGATACGATTGCTTCAACTTCATGCTGTAGGCATCTAATCACGTAGCCTCGCTTGCGGTCATTCGATGTGAAAATTTCAGGATGTTCCTTGTACGTATAGTCAACTGCAGAGTTCACCCTGTTCAAAGCCGAAGTCATGATGCCAACAAATTGCTTTTCGCCAAAGTTGGTACTCGTTGATTCCAGAATTTGCAACTCCAATTTCTTCTCATGTGCCCTCAATATCTCAAGGCAGTCTCTCCACAAAGTGTGGTGATGATGGAATGTTGTGGCTTGCGAGGAATGAGACTGTCGTTGAACTTCGAACGAGGCAATTTTCGATTCTAAAAGTGCTTTGATGGGCCCTAAATCGACCTTTTCACTTATAGTATTCGAGGAATCGTCAATTCTGACCCATGATTCGGTATTTGGAGTAGGTTCTTTTCGTTCAGATGCCCAGGTAGCTAATAACTTTTGCAACTGTGCCTTGATATGTCCAGACAGATTACTTCCTTTGAAGTATCCTCGTTGAAACGGAGTTGGCCCATGTTCATGATTTAAAATAGAATGATCTCCTTCCGGTTTCCCGTGAAGTGGAGTTCTTTGTTCTCCATTTCCATTAGTGGTATTTTTGGTTATTTCGTTGAGCTCTGCTGGTATTCTTTCGACAATAATAGGGTTGGGAACCTTGGGTCTAGGGTTATATGACTTCGAGAAGGTGACATCAACAGGTACAAATTTAACCAAAGAAGAGAGGGCCGATTCGGAAAGGCCATCTACCGTTAGAACCTCTGATATTCCTTTTTGAACTTCCGCTTCTAGATTGCGAAACTCTTGAACGTGGACTGACGTTTTGCTTTCTAGCACAGACGTAGTCATGTCTATTTCGGAGGCAATAACCTGTTTTTTACTTTTCAATTTTGCAATGTGGGCCTCCAACTGTAAGATTTGTTCGTCAATTGAGGCGCTTTCATCCAAAAGTACCGTGAGTTTGCTGCCATCGCTGCTATCGCTGCCCTTTATACTTTGTATCTTCTCAAGAATGACCGAACGACGCTGATCCCAAGTTAAAAACGTTTCTAGGAGTTTTTCAAGGCGAGAGTTCTCCTTTGTATAAATCTCTAATAATGCATAATGGTTTTCTGAGAGCTGCTTAAAATTGTGGGCGATTGACTCTCGAATTCGATTAAGATTAGTGTCACCCTTAATTAAAGCTCTTTTATGATGTTTTATGTTCTTGTGTAGCTCTCTCGTAATTAGTGCGTTATTTCTTAGGATGTGTTCAGATGGTGAGTCTTCCCTTATAGTATTGGTAGAGATGGTGAGATTTCCCAGACTAAACGAAGCAGTTGGGGAGAAAAAGCTAGATTCAAATTTCGAGCTTGATTGAGAAATATCATTCACATTGGTTTTGGCCCCTTTGGACGGTATTTCTTCGGTGTGGCCATTATCTTTCGGAAACAGTTCCATTCGACGAACTTGTGGTGACTGTGGAGAAAGGAAATCTTCCGGATCCAACTCATCTTCCTCAGACGTACCGGATGTAGATTCAGGAATACGGGAATGTATAGGAGTCTTTATACTCCCTAGAGTAGACGCTAGGTTAACTGATTCGAAGATATTGGACGCCCCTGGTCGCATAACATTAAAAGACGATAAGAAATTATTTCGCATTCTTATCGCATGACGACTTAGATGAGGCGAGAAGAGGTCAAGCGAGAGGTAATATTATATGACTATAGCGTTATGGAGGTATCGAAGAAGTCTTTAAGAAAGAAAGTAAATTAGATTAGTAAAGTATCTGGCTTCCATATTCTGCGTCCGTAACGACCATCAAATATAAAAATTTAAAGGCGTCTTTTTCGTGCTCCAAGACCTCTGTCTTGCAGGCTGCCACTGTTCAGGTGCTGGTGTTCAGCCAATTTAGTTTGGCAACTTAAAACATGTTGAGTGTCAATGCAGAAGCCACTGACTTAGAATCAACTGCCTTCTTGAATTCTTCAAAATCAAGACGTCCGTCACCATCTTCATCTGCTTCCATGATAGTCTTGTCAACTATTTGCTGAAGCTCTTCGTCCTGTAGGTTTTTACCCACCATCATCTTCATCACAATAAACAACTCTCCATTGCCAATAAAACCATCACGGTCAATATCGTAAATCTTGAAAGCAAATTTGAGCTTATCAACTTTGGACGTTTTTCCGCTGAATGCAGAAAGCCCTGTTATGAACTCTTGAAAGTCGATTGTCCCGCTTCCATCTTCATCGAACACATCCATTAATCTTGATGCCAAAGGATTTGACAGGATTCCTGGAATTGCCAAAAATTCTTGCTTGTCTATGGTGCCAGAACCATCGCTATCAAGCTTCATAAACCGTTTCCGTAGACGATCTATCTCGTCACGGTCGAAGTTCGTGCCCTCCATAAGGCTATCTAACACATGAGATGACGCCTGGCCCATACTGAAGGAGACAAGATTTAGAATAGAGATGGACTGCACAGGATCAAGGTACAAGTGAGAAAGTGATACTGTGTTCACAGAATTTTCGCTCAGACGAGTGACCAAATTCGCGCCGAAAGACCCTGACCTTCAAAACTGAGAAGCGACCAAGCTCGGTTCGACTGGAATTGGAACTACATTGCATATTCAAGAAGGAGCGATAAGAAAGTTTAACAATGCACCCGTTTTGAGACTAAAGTTTTGCAACGATTCGTAGACCTTCATCACTGTCCGGTTGTTCAAATCTATAAATTACAACGAACGATCAAGCATGCACCTAGTTTAGCTTACATCCAGTATTCCTTGGGTGAAAAGTCATAAATCTTATCTGTTAGCAAGGTATCCTAAAGTTGCACTTGATAGATAAGTCAAGATTACGATGATTCCAATTTGCACGCGGTGTTGACATTAACCGAGATAGGATGATTTCTCCATAATGGATGCAAACTAAGGATGCCATCTCCGGATTTATGTCGGAAGCAGCTGCTGACTTTCCGGTACTTCTGGGGTCACAGAACCCGAAATCGATGTTCAATATATTGAATACTCGATATGAACGAGTCGAAACAATTGACTTTATTTTAGTGCACTGAATGTACTGGAAAGCCCTGAGCAACTTGAATTTGGATGTAGAAGATATATCTGAATTAATTTGCTAATTGCGTTTTGTAGCTAACATTTGCATGAAATTTCAAAAATCTGCAAATTCTTCTAAATTAATACATTGATACTTCAGAAGGTTGGGCATTGACTACATTATTGATTTCTTGAATGGTTGTAGGTTTATTATTCTAGCAAGTGAACACAACGCATTTCAATGGTTGAAGCAATCATACATCGATGTCAAAACCAAAGCGATAAAGACTCGATCGTATCAAAAGATAATAATATAAAATTTTCAGCGTAACGATTAATTTTTACGGGACTACAAAGAGAAGATAAAAACGTAATTTCCAATACTCTAAAACTTGGGTAAACCAGCCAAGTGTGCTCCACCATCAATGGGCAAGACAATACCATTTACGTAGTTTGACTGCTTCGAACAAAGGAAAATACAAGCACTCTTAATGTCTTCCTTGACCCCTAATCTTCTTCTGGGGTTCGACTCGATCATCATATCGCCTGCCATTTCAAGCATTCCGTTGGACATTTTGGATGGGAAGAAACCAGGGGCCATAGAATTAACGAGAATGTTTTTAGGACCGAGCTGAACGGCCAAGTTCTTACCCAAGTGAGAAACACCAGCTTTAGAAGCCAAGTAACCGTAAGTTCCCACCGGCTCTGAAGCAACCAAAGACACCACAGAAGACATAATGAGCACTCGAGAAGGATCCTCGACAGTTCCACTCTTTTCCAACAATGGAGCGAACAATTGAATCGTTTGGAAAACAGCAACCACATTCAAGTGTAACACTTTCTTTACCGCGGAAACTGGGTGTTCATCCAAGGGAGCACCCCAACTGGCACCTGCATTGGCAATGAGGATGTCTACCTTAGACACTTGCTTGGTAGTTTCCTCAAAAAAGTGGGTACAAGACTTTTCGTCAGCAAGATCCGATGGAATTGCAATGATCTTACACTTCTTACCCTTTGATTCGGCTAATTTTTCCAATTCCTTTTTAGCTTGTTCGCAGGCATCGGCTTTCCGAGAAGTGATCACAACGGTGTCTGCGCCATTCTCAACAAGTGCCTCAGCGCAATAGAATCCCAACCCACGGGTTCCGCCTGTTACGACCGCTACTTTACCATTTACGTTGAAGTCGACCATAATTGAAGAGGAGGAATGATTTTCAAATCACGGCCTACCCCACAATTTATATGCCGACGGGGGCCGCTGTGCAGTCTACCTCGGCAGGAAATCCATTTCCTCCATAAGGGTCCCCCTGCGGCTTAGACTTGCAACCTTAACCTATGAAAGTCTCTTTCGGCTCGAGTTCAAACATCAATTGCATACCGGGTACCAAAGGATTTGCCACCGCACATACGCAGTAAGGGTCCTTGCCCACTAAGCGCACATCCTTGCCGGTAACAACCTGAATTAACCGATTTGAACCCAGAACAAAATCGCTTATCGACCAAACTTCAACTACCTCGCTAGTAATTAAAAATAAGTTGTTGTCGAAAAACATCACAGACTGAGCTTTGAAGTCGAAATGCAACATTCCTGGACGTGAGATCTTGCCATGCTTATTGGTGAAGACGGCTCCATCGTTGTACACTAGTAGAAACTCAGAGTTATTATTGAGCTTGAACATTCCCATTGGCTTTGCGGAACTCGAGGTGACGTGTTTTCTAATCACCTCCATACTATGATTGGTACCGTTACTGCCAATGCTCAGGGCACTAGACGTCAATCGCCGGCTATAGCCGTCTATTTTTCTTGCATCTGTACCTGGAATATCGGGCACTGAACGTGGGTGCAACTTGTCTAGTTCCAAGACTTCAAATCCCTTGTTTGTATGCACTGCCAATGAGGTGTTGAATATTGAGAGACCAAAACACTCGGCTTGGACATAGAATCTTTTGAACACTTTAAACCCAGTGAACACACCATCATTGTCAATCTCAGGAATTACCGCTTTGAAATTAGTCGAGCTCGAGGAACTGGTCTTCTTCTTAGCATAAAACACCATAATCATACCACGATGTTTTCCCACTTCGAAGAACTGAACAGTGTCGTTTGAAAGCTGAATACAAGGTAGCTTATTGCTCAGTTCATAGTAGACCGATAAAATCAGATCCATGGTATAGTATTTTAACATTTTGTTTGCCATTAATATCACAATTCTTAGTTCGGGAATGCAAGATATAGCAGTGACGTCCTCATAAATTATTCTCTTCCATCTATTACCGTTGTCTGCGTAATAAAGCCCAGTCGAAAGACCCGCCAATTTGAAGGAACTCTTTCCAAGTTGAAAGCTGGTATAACACTGAATCTGCCCTGACACACCAAACCCTACTTCTTGTCCTTGTCCCAGTATGAGAGAAAGAGATTTCTGACTCATATCATACAAGGGATCAGCGGGAGCACAAACTTGCAATTTTGTCACCTTTTTTGCAGAGTCATAGCTAAAACTCGATATGTCTACTGGAATCAATTCAAAGGGTGCAGATTGACTGAGACGTCTGCAAAGATTGGACTTGGCTTCAGTGAAAGAATTTATCCACAACATTCTTTCTGCTTCACTTCGAGCGATGAAGGTGAAAGTGGAATACTTTCTTCCAGCAAACCTAACCTTAAAGGCATAAGTGGAAGCATCCTCCTCTGCTTCATTGGTGGGGGAGGTACCCTGTAACGTATTCTGGACAGGAGAGTTTCTCCGACTTTTGTCTATGTCTTTCTCTTTGGTCTCGAACAAAAGTAACTCGATTGGAATTGGGCTATCAGAAATTTTGTATTTGATGCCCGCCTTCAGGTTAGACCGTTCAGTGACAAATAGGTAGTTGTCCAACAAAATCAAGTGACTGGTGGAAGTACTAAACTTCAATTCCCCTCTTCTTTGAATATCTCCACGGCGAATGAGACGCCTGTTTTCTGAACTCAAATTGATGTTCACTTGTTTGACATCCTTCCTCCAAAGTAGATCCACTTTTAGCCTTTTAAGGGCATGTATGTTATCCGCATGTATCTTCATATCATTGATTTTGGCACCTAATAATTTCACCGATTCAATAGCTTGAGTCAAAGCAATGAACTCCGAGTCTTGTTCGTCATACAACAGTTTGATATCACTGAGTTGCAAAGGAAGTTGCTGGTACCGTGAGTTGAATGTACTGATGAATAAAAGAGGTCCATTGACTTGCAAATCTTGAACACGAGGTAACTTACGAACTTCCACGTCGACCCATCGTTTGATAGGTTCGTACCGCATCAAGTCCTCAATCATAGGCAATGCACTCATGTACTGCAACAAACTCTTCTTTACTGCTATTGCCCACTCATTGTAAATGGCAGAAATCTCATCAATGCTCTTGATGAAGCGACCTTCCGCAACCAAAATGCGTAGCAATGGCTGAAACAAGACCTCTTTATGTATGCGAACTACCTCCCAGCCAGGAGCGATGACTTCCTCGTGGAACTTGTCTACTATTGAGCGGTTGGCACCAAGTAGAACCCTAGTCGCTTTGAGAAACTCAGGTGCAACGATTTCCACGAAACATAAACCACGTAAAATGAATGTTTGCTCGTATCTTAATAGGTCAAAAATGAGCGATTGTCGCTTTGCTGTCGATTTGTCCAAGGAACGAAGATCATCCGCTGTCAACTTCCAATGCGAAGCCCAATCAAGCTCTAGTACCACGTCTTCAAGTTTGGTATTTCTCATTAGTGTTTCTTGGGCAATTATATTGTTCAAGTGGCATTTTGATGAGTAGCACCTGAGCTTGGGAGCCGAAGATATATCTTTGTTACTTCGAGGATCAATCGTGTGATCTCTATCTCTGCAATAGCAATCTGTAAGCTGCGTCAAGACCCCTCCGACTGCCACTCCACGTTGCATGACTACTCCCATCTCATTCGGGCCACTAGAGCCATCTTTTGCTACCAAGGTGACAGCCCCAGAAGATATGAAATCGGTTATAATTTGGTCGACGTTTCGTCCAACGACGTCTAAAGAAATGTTGCGACGATGAAAGACAATCAACTTGATAAGTGCTTTTTTGAACTCTTTTTTGGAAATGAACTCATCGTGTAGCCAAGTCTCCAATTTTAAACACCATTCGTGAACACTACTCAACGACCAAACAGATGAACATTGAGAAAGATGTTGCGCTACCAAAGAAGACGACGAGAATGGAAGTCTTGGGAGATCAAGAGGAACCGGAGGTAAGTCTTCTTCCAACCTTTTGCGGGATATTGAAAATTGAGAATCTTTCTTGGCAAGAGTACGTCTTGTAGGCAGTTTTCGAAGATGGGAACTAGTTGGTGACAGCGATGGCGTTGGAAGGTCGGGCAATATGGAGTAGTCAAAGTAATTAGTAGCAGGGGTATCGGGATCGTCGTATAAGTCATCAAATTCATCGTCATAGTAATAGTCTTGTATCAATGAAGAACCAAGACCATCGGTTTCCACAGAGCTCCAAGCAGAAGTGCGATCGTGCAAAGTAAGCTCTTCGCCACCTTCAACTTCATAATCCTCCCAAAGATTCAGATCGGTTCCATCAGACCCAGGTGTAGTTTCCTCATACTTGTACAACAATGATGGTGACCGAGCATAGACTTGATTAGGAGATGGGGAGCGATCGTATCGCGTTGTTGGTGAGCCTCCCAAATTTCGAGACGATGATTGAGGAGTGAGTATGTTCTGAGGTGCCAGCATGCCACTGGATGTCGTGGGGGTACTTTCCACTGAATAATCGTAAGTCGGTCGCTGAAGCGAGTCTGAAGCGTGAAGCCGAGGAATCTTCGAAGGTGTATTCAAACTGTCAGCTATAATCTGCGAAGTTCTGGAATATGGATCTATGGGTTCGTCAAACGATTCTGTTAGTCGTATGTCTTCTATGGGGTATGGAAGTTGGGGCCGTTCATGGTGTCTCTGGTGGGAGGACAAATATCGTTGTGAGGAATCAACTTCTGAATCGTCGAGGAATTCAGGGAGTTCTTTAGGACCCATTGGTTTCGGGCTATCCCATATGATCAGTTCGTCAAAGCTATCATCATCTCCAGCATTAAATGAAACTGATGTATCCACAGTAGGGTAACCTAGTCTGTGTGTATACTTTTGGTCAATGGGACCGCAACGATCATTGTTTGGCTTCGAGTATAGAGTCGGAGGCAGCAATGGCACCGCAGGCTGTTTGGTGTACAAATCATCGACGTCTGGTGGTGGTTTTCTTCTTAGCGATTTTTTTGGCGGCATAGCAAAAGCCCAAGCAGTTTAGGTAATGAGTAAAGCGAGTAATGATATAATCTGATATGAGCAAAGGAAGGATGGACAGTATAGTTGTGGATTGGAAAGCGGCCAAATTGTGCTAATTTTTGGCTTTGGTGTTGATTCTTGTAACAATAGTGTTTATCGATTGATGAGATAATGCTTATATAACGGCGCACCACCGAGCGCGGACCGTTAAAGTGCATACGAGTAGCTGGAGAGCCGCGCGAACTATCCTACTCTCTTGCGCGTTGGTTCATTCTGTTCATTATGGCATATTCAAGCACGATAAACGCCTTGGTGGCAGATGCAAACAAGCTATATGCTCAGAAAGATTTCGAGGAAGCGGCCTTGAAGTATGGTGAGGCCTGTGAATCGTACAGTTCTGAGTATGGCGCAGAGGATGCTGATCTCTTGAATTTATACGGCAAGGCATTGTTCCAAAACGCTGTTCTGAGGTCTGAGGTGTTCGGTGGAGTTGGAGCTCAGCAAGACGAGCCAAAGAAAGAAGATAATGACGAGGCAGGCAATTTTCAGTTCCATGATGACGCGCCATTGGCCGAAGAAGATGATACCAACGACGCGTCGGCGCCAATTGGCCACGAGGAACAAGAGACCTCGGATAATGAAGACAAGGAAAACGAGCCAGAAGAAGACCAGAGTGACTTTGAAGTTGCGTGGGAGATTTTGGACCTTGCCAGATCGCTCTTTGAGCAGCAGCTTGAAAAATGCCTGGATAAACCGAGTAAAACCCCATATCTTGCAACGGATAGCGAAGAGCCACAAAACAAGTACGTTACAATAACCAAAAAGTTATCTGAAGTCTACGATTTACTAGGTGAGGTGTCGCTCGAATCTGAGAATTTCCCCCAGGCAGCGGCAGATTTACAAAAGAGTTTGGAGTTGCGCGAGCAGTTGTACGACTCCCAACTATCTGCATTGGTGTCTGAATCACACTACAAGCTCTCGTTGGCTTTGGAGTTTTGTGTCGAAGACCCAAACCTGAGGGCTAAATCTGCCGAGCAGATGCGCCTTGCTATAGCTTCTGTGGAGCGCCGAAATGAGACAGAGAAGAACGAAGCCAAGAAAAAGGACAACTTGGAGCTCTTGAACGAGCTCAAAGAGAGATATGCGGATCTTCGCAAGGATCCAGCCGAAGAGTTTGATGAACAAAAATTGGATATAATCAAAGGTATTCTTGGAGAAGCCTCCGAAACAGGCGAGAAGTCCGACCCAAACAAGGCCAAGCGGACTGCTGTTAACGACTTGAGTGGAATGGTCAAGAAAAAGAAGCCCAAGAAGTAATTTGCGTGCAATTGGGTCTCTACATAAAATCAATACATCACCACTATGAGCATCTCATCGCGAATTCGCGACAAAAATTACCTTGGCAATGGCAGCTCCCCAGGTCACAAATGAACAAATAAAGGAAAAGAAGGGTAGGCGAAGACGGAAGAAGAGAAGAACAGAGGATTTTTCCGACTCCTCATCTTCTTCTTCTTCACTGTCAGACGAGGATACTCATATGGATGAGTCCAAACAAAACGATGAGAATGAAACCGAAGCCGCAATAGAAACCATTGAGGAACCAACTTACGACGCAAAGAAATCGACAGCTCCTGAACCATTAACCTTAGAGCAACAGCGTCATCTTCAAAGGATCAAACTCACAACCACCGCCCCTACCCAGGGAATAAATAATCGCAATATTGACATGGAAGCTGCGAAGTCAACTATCAACTCTGATAGAGAGACCCTTGAGAACGAGTATTTGAAATTCATGGCGTCCAGCTTTAGCGAGGATTTGGACGAACTTCGTAAGAAACCTGATTTCACCGACAAGTCATTGGTACTCTTGGCCAAGACATTGCAGTCGGGAGGAAGTCTTTTTGACGAAAACGAATTAAAAGCATTACTTGAGCATTAATACATAAATAAATGGTAAATGGAAGTTCTTCAGTAAGAGTATATGTATCTAATCAAGCAACTTCTTCTCAGATATACTGAGATCGTGTGATCATAAGAACTAGCAACACCTTTCTGTCAAGAGCGGGCCTGGCTAGCTCAATCGGTAGAGCGTTTGACTCTTATACAAGAGAAGCGATCAAAAGGCTGCGGGTTCGACCCCCGCGTCGGGCTACGATTATTTTTTTCAATTTAGGTAATTGCAACTTTTAATGATTGCAAAGCAAGTTGATTCAAGAAGGAATCACCAAGCTGCTTCCTGAATTAAAAATTTTTAGCTCTCACTTAATTTTTTGCTCATTATTTTAATGTCTATAATAAATACTAGTTCGCATCCAGCGAACACATGCATCCAGTTAGGCCAGAGACCTGTTGAGTCCATCATTTGGAACTTGTCACCTCGGTAACTTTGTTCTTTGCAATCCCAAATATAATACAAGGGAGGAAATTGCCAATGCCGCAAACAATAAAAGTGCAAGATTTGGTCCCACAAAATTATGAACGTTCTCCTTAATTTGCTTTCCTACAGTCTTTTCGGTACCTTCCAGCGGCTCCCTTGACTGTGCTGAGCTCCTTAAACTAGACCCTCGTTTTTGATCTTCGGGTGCAACATCACCAATATAGTACGGTTCTAGCATCATCACTGCTCGTTCAGAGTGACCCACATCGTCAAATCCTTCGGTTGCGTCTACGCCACCGCAATCAAACAACACTTCCACACCTCCAGGGTGTTCCAGAACAAAAGAACTTACATTATAAACTTTATTGTGAATAACCATCCACAAGTCATCGGGTGTATCATGAGCTCTGATGTCAAGGAGACGATGTGATCGATGTCTTTCGCTTCCAGAACTAACAGACATCATAATAACCAGCAATCAACCAAAAAGAGTCCACTAACCACAATATAGGATATGTTTAAAGTTTCCTGGAACAAAATGAAAATCCCAACCAAGAAGGGTTTCGTCACGTGCCGCGCGGCTGCGTGCAGTCCATATGTCGAAATCCAGCAAACGCTGAATCACGATCCATTTCCCATCATCCATGAGCTCCAGCAGGAACCACGCGTTGCCGTCGTCCAAAAAGACACATTCCGAGCGCCACAAGCAGATCCTACGCCAGCTCTCTAAAGAAACGGCTAATAAGACTTGTGCAGATTGCAAAACTGCCGCTCACCCTAGATGGGCGTCGTGGAATTTAGGATGTTTTGTTTGTATACGGTGTTCGGGTATCCATAGATCGATGGGTACACACATATCCAAGGTCAAATCTGTCGACTTGGATGCTTGGACGGATGAACAGGTGGAGCTGATGGTGAAATGGGGTAATGCCAAATGCAACATGTACTGGGAAGCCAAGCTACCTGAAGGGTATATTCCTGACCAACTGAAGATTGATAATTTCATTCGCACCAAATATGACCTACGCAAATGGACTTCTTCTCCACAAGTGCCCGATCCGCTCAAAATGGGGCCGGTGAACAAGCAGATATCGGTCAATGAAAACCATCAAAAGAGTGTTCTAGACACCCCACTTGCCACTAAATCCGCATCTGGCTCTGATAGCTCGCACACTGCATCTCTCTTGGACGACTTTGGCTCGTTTGTGACCAGCAATAAGCCGGCAACGACGGCTCTGAAGGGAACTCTGGAACCGCCCGTACAAAGGGTTAACCTGGCAGCTCTGGCCCCTGTCGCCCTTCCTTCCCATAACGCTGTGCCTTCTCCCATGCTGACTCCACCTGAAAGGAGTAATTCTAACGGGCGTCCCGACTTGAAAAAATCGATTCTTTCCCTCTATTCATCACCATCCAACTCAACTCCAACGTTAACTGGAAAACAGCCATACTCGTTGTCAAACTCGTTAAGTGGACTCAATTTAGGCGCTTCACCATCACAGCCTCGGGCTACAACCTCC
Source organism: Meyerozyma guilliermondii ATCC 6260 (assembly GCF_000149425.1). Taxonomy (NCBI): domain Eukaryota; kingdom Fungi; phylum Ascomycota; class Pichiomycetes; order Serinales; family Debaryomycetaceae; genus Meyerozyma; species Meyerozyma guilliermondii. The sequence goes on along the minus strand of NW_001809799.1, from coordinate 1,668,908 downwards.
AGTTCGTCCAGTTTGGTGTACTCCGAGACCCCCAAAACTCAATCGCAACAGCCACAACAGTCCCAATCCCAGGCTGGATGGGGTAATGATTGGGCTGACACTACATGGAAACAGACTCCTGCGACATCAGGGGCAGCAGCATTGAACAATGCTCTCGACGAAGATTTGTTCCGCAACGTGTGGAAGCAATAGGCTAATTTCGTCATTTTAATATCATGTCAAAAACTTCACTCACCACGTAATAACAATCCAATTTTGCCTTATTATTCACTAAGTATATCTATGCTAGTGACCACCGGTGGTTGGAAGTCCAATGTACACCTTGAACGAATCATAGATGAGCCATTGGAATCCGGTCAAAGTACCGATCATAACAATTCTGACAGGCAATCCGTTCCAAACCCCGGCAAATCCAATCTTGTTGTAAATCCGACCCAATGCCTTGCCAACACTTTCATCAGGCTTCTTGTCTGCGTTGATCTTGGACACCATCACATCAGCTGGGTGCGACACTATAGCACAGAAAATACCGGCAATGTAACCACCCAAAAATGATACTCCAGTCTGTTGAATAGGAGTGTAGCTCGATGCTGGTTTGCCCAAATACTTGTAGATTTGCTCGACGGTTTTTTCAAACGAAGCAAATTTGACCATGGTATATGGCACTTGTCTAAACCAAAGTGGAACCAAACCCTTGTAAAGACCACCATAACCTTCCGCAGCCACCAATTTCTTCCAACCGTCAAATACCGACGTTGCATAAGGAGGAATTGTCGTCTGGGTCTTCACCTTGATCATCTCAAATGGACATAATGCCAAGTCTGCAAGAAATTCAGCCGATGCCGAAGCAGCCAAAAAGACTCCCGTCTTGTACTTGTTAGCGTACTCGGGACCAACAGCATCAGAATAAGTCTTCTTGAAAAATTCATAAAACCCGTACTTTCCGGCACCCTGAAACGAATATCCAATGAAAGTAGCACCAACACCAGTGAAAATGGAATCTCCTGAGGTCTTCATAATCTTGGACCAACCTTGGACATTGGACTTGTAGATTGACGAGTCCACCTGACGACGACACTTGACCAAATCCAACGGAGTCACTGCCGAGTGGGTAGGTCCACAAGCAATAATTCCACCAAGAGTACAAGCAGCATAATACTCGGGTGAAAAAAGGGTAATTCCACCTTTAGGCTTATCGGGGATCGAGTCCAGGGCACTCTTACCAATGGACTTGACCTTATCAGCAATTGGTTGGGTAATTGAATCCACAGGCATGTTATCTATAGAAAGAGAAATTGATGCAAGACCAAAAGAGCGCAAATGTCAGGGAGGGTTATTTCTGCAGGGACTTGGTTGCTGTGCCGATACAGCCGATAAGCCTGGTGTAGTGGGGGCTCGGCTCGGAGTAGAATGGGAGATGTACAATGGGGATGTGGAAGTGGCGTACTGGGTCGGGGAAGACGTAGACGGTGAATACGGGGTACCGCCAAGGTACCACCAAGGTGCTTGGGCTAGGGTATTTATTCAAAGCATAATTTTCACTATTTTGTTTTCACTGAGATTGCCGACTCGCATAGAGTACGATTCGGATAAATAGTGATGCAGTAATGCTCTAATGTCCCAGAATACATAAGTAAGAATCCAGTTATTCTCAAACTACTCAAAGACTCGAGCTGGTGGCTCAATGGCTCATTGTTCAGTTTCTAGCAACAGACCATTGGATGTCGGTGATGCTCACTTCTTCACCAGCTTTGTCGTCGTAATCATACCATTCATTGTCACTCAAGTCCACCTCGGTAAATTTGGTTCCGGATTCCGCTCCCACGCATGCAAATTTACCATCTGGTATAAAGTCGTTGAAATCAACTCCTCTAGCATCTATTTCAAGTATACGCACCCAATCATTATTATCTGCCACCAACGCTTTACCGGTGGTTTTTATGCTTGCAGAGTGTTCACTCTTACACTCTTTGCACCGATACACGAAACTGGCTTCTCCTCGTGATCCCGTAATGTCGTATTGTTCAAAAGTGTTGATTGTAACTGGCTTATTGTGCTGTTGACGACACTTGGTGCAAGTCACAGTAAATTGGAATTCAAAGGGATCCTCAGGAGTATTCATTGGTACAAGATCTGTCACATTGGCCATCTCGGCCTTGACTTTAAGATAAAAAAGAACCATAATAATGTGTTTGCTGAATGTGCTCCTTTTATGTGGAGTTCGCCCATCGCGCGAACTAATTTCGGCCGAGTGAGTCAAAATGAGTTGGCCCGAGTTGACTCAAAATGTAGAAATTTTCGTAGGGATTCGGTGATACGTCATAACCGAGAGATGCAACGCACGAGAAATGCCAGAAGAGGATGTAGCTAAATAATGTATTCTAATCGAGAGTCACGAGAGCAATCATGCGAGAGAATCTCACCAAGATTCATTCGAGATCTATTCGAGATCGTTCGAGATCAATTCATCTGACTTAGCACGAAGATCCCATACACAGCAACCTCCTTTATGACCAGGATCTTGCAATTTCGAAGCTTTTAGGCAACTTCAAAAATTTTCCGTAAAATTTCTCATGATCTCCTCTCACTAAAGTTGCAAGAGTTTCAGGTGCTGAAGTGCAAGTTTGTATATGTAGTATAACGTCCATGAACGAAATACATAGGGCATAAGTTCTTTCAAATTTGATGAATCTCATCTACATATGAACAAATTTTGAACAGTTTGCCGGAAAAACACAACTGAGTGGTCTCGATGCATAACTAACCAAATTTATGGCTTCTTCAACCGAATGAAAGGCTACATGTAATTCGGTCGATTGGGAGACGGCCATAATAAGGAAATTGCAACGACTGTCTTCAATTTGAATATTTTAAATTTCGTAGCGTGCTTGTCGTTCGTTTGGCATTTTTCCAATACCTCATAGTCTCAGTTCATGTGCAATACAGAGCAGGTACTGTTCATCCATGTAAAGTAGCGTTTCGAGACTCGGCGCAAAACAGAAGAGTCATACGCAGTGAAATCGGGTGTTCGCTTTTCCAGCATATTTTTACGGGCAACCTTGAAAGAATCTCTTCCTAGTTTGGCAAGAGCCCAATTTTCTTTTCCAATGAATTCTAAACTTATACTTTCTGGCTCAGAGGAATTGGAGTATCGGCATTTCACTAGCAAATCCTTCACCCAAAAGTGTCATCTCCTCCATGAATTGATGAGCTGGGAGAACCTTGGACGTCATGATGCGGTGACTTGCACTTCCTGACGGAAGCTGTTTGATAAGAATGAACATCTTCATCAATTTCTTATCTCCAGTCCGATATGTGATCGTAATTGTTCACCGCCGCGTTCTTGGATCTCTTTAGCTGATTCAGTCGTACCTTTTCGACGCTTCAGTCCTACTTCCCTTACCATTTGCAGCCTCAGATACAGATTCTTCTTTCTCTAGAGTCACACGTCTATCGCCTGTCATTGACCAAACGTAGCTCCTTGCCAACGATCTTTTTAGTATCTTGGTAGTCATTCTACTCCTGCTTTCACACAAGATAACAGGAGGGTACTTGATAAGTGGCACTTGGTTATCTATAGACGATATCGTTGACATGCCGGTATTCGGCGATGTTCCGAACATCTGCGTCAGTCATAGTGTATTTCGACCACTGATCTCAACTATATCCGGCATATAACTGATTATCGGACTTCTACCGAGTGAGAACTTGGCCGTTTCGGAAAGTTGCCGCAATGCCAGAAAGAAAAGGGGATATGAAAGGCTCATTTATTAACTAATTCCGGTCAAGCTTTATTTGATATGAAGGTGCTCGTTCTTGGTGCCAGTGGATATATCGGCTCTAGTGTTGCTGGATCATTGGTACGTGCTGGTCACCAAGTTATTGGACAAACTCGAGATGCTGGTAAATGGGGTAAATTATTTGAGCGGAATGAATTAGAAGTATTGGAATGTGACCCTGTTTCTGATGATAAATGGTTAAAAGACCTACAATCAATTGATGTTGTAGTTGATTGTCTTGGAGGTGCTTCACTCAGTGAATTGAGTATTAAATTTATCAAAAAAGCTGAAAATGCCGAGCGGGATGCCACAGCTGCAAAATTGGCATACGTATGGACTTCTGGTGTTTGGTTACATGGTGATAATCGCTTTGAGTTTGTGACAGATGGCTCTGAAGCAACTCATCCGCCTAAGAAAGTTGCATGGCGACCAGAAGTGGAAAACTACCTAGTTGCGAGTAAATTAGTTGACGGAGTGGTTATTCGTCCTGGACTAGTTTATGGAAGGCAGTCAAACGTTGTTGGTATCCTTTTCAGTCAGATAGCCGCTAGCGGAAAAATTGAATGGCCAGGGATTCCCGGTGGTCGATATGCCACAGTGCATGTTGATGATTTAGGCGAGTTATATCGTCTTGCTGTTGAGAAATACCCTTTGGTGAAGGGGCTCAAAATCGAGGGAAGCAACACTACTACCGAAAGCGTTGATACGCTATTATCACATCTAGTGGCTCTTACAGGTGTTCTATCGTATTCTTACAAAGAACCCAAATCCAATTTCGAAGTCGCTTTAGCGGCAACAAGCATTGTTAGAGGAACATTTGCTCGCTCCATTCTTGGGTGGCATCCTAGCAAGCCGTCGCTAATTGACGGTTTACCCATCTATTACAAGGCGTTTCTTGCGGGTTATATCGAATAATAATATATTTGATCGAGTGTTCTTTTGGAGAGATTGTAGTGTTTTTTTATGTCACTCCTTCGCCTGTTGGGGCATTAGAACAAGACTAAACCATAAATTTTACTATTTCGACGTTGTCTACTGCCACATAATACCAGATTCACCCATTGGTACTTTGAATTTTGTTAAGTACTATTATCGGCACATGAAAAAGCAGACGGAACCAAACCATTCCGGTATCCATCAATAATAGATTTGAGAGAACCGTAAATCCCGGAAACAGCGATATAACTGCCAAACACAATTGAAAAAATCGCAACACTTGCAGTTATGATGTTTCTGTTGTTCAAACCCCACTTCTTTTTTGACTGAACGATCCATTGAAACAGGCCATCGCCTTCTTTAGGCACATATCTCCCAAGGTCGTATAAAGCCAAGAACCCTGGAATTATCAATGTAAAACTTGTTCCGATCAAAGCACCTATCAATGCTAACAAATCATTAAAGAAAGGAATACCACCTGCAACTACAAAACCCACGCAAATCACAACCACCATCAGTATTGTCCAGGTAACCCAATGAATGACCGTGTTCAGCTGTAGATGTGTCGTATCTCTAAGAATACGAACAAAGGAATACTTTCCGGCAAGATGTGCTTGGAAAAAACACGAAAACAATAATCCTGGAATGGCTATGCCGTAGCCTATTTTTTTGAAAAGTGAACCAGCCGATCCTAAAGCAGGCGAGGTAACATAATTGCCAACCTTTGCGTAAATGAAACAGGAAATAACAATGTAATTGAAGCAAACAAACCCTTGTCCGAGAAGAAGTGATTTCACGTACTTTTTTTGGTCTCTCATTTCAGAATGAATTGTAAAAAAAGAAGCTGTACCACATAGTGACAACACTTGCGTAGCAGTTGCACTAGCAATGGAGGAAAATGGCACATTGGACGAAACTGCAACAATTCCCTTGTCAATGGGCAAGCCTTTAGCGGCATCTGCCGGTTTTTTCTGGGCCAAACATGCTATGGCTACAATCCATACACTGATCATGATACAGCTAAGAGCAACATAACCGCACCAAGACATGACTTTCATGGTACGAATTCCCAGTCCCAACACCAATGATATAGCAGCACCAATTCCGATCCAAGCCATAGTACATCTGGAATGATCACTCAACGTATTCAAGGATATAGAAAAGGTCAAAAGTGAAGCACCATAGCAAAGAGTGTAGAAAAGCCAAAATGCACCTCCCATAATTTCACGACCCATAGTGCCAAACATCATTTCTGCAGCATCACCAATGCTATATACTGAAGGATGGCGAAGGCGAAACTTTCCCACTATAAATCCTGTCCATGTACTTAACGCACAGAGTGCAACTAGACTTATAAGACCAGGAACAAATCCCAAAGATTGAAAAGTCTGGGGAATTCCAAGAATTCCGAGTCCCATTTGTGACTTTGCAATAAGAACCGCTGCACCTAGCGTAGATACTCCACGGAAATCTGGACCTTCCTCAGTAACGACAAACACATCATGTTCACCGGTATCAAACTCACTATAGTGACTGATTTGGGGTGAGACAACTATACTGGGGCTTATTTTTGATTCACTTACCATGGATGAATCTGCCGTCTGTAACTTGATACCGCAAAAGGCGGCTACCAAGCTGGTATATATGTACAAGAACTATCTCGCAGTAGATGGTATTTCCGACGGTCTTATCTCACCCCGCAATTGATATGCAAGATATGCTTCGGCATTGTGATATCAAATACGAAACCAGATTTGGTGCTCGGCAAAATGCCGAAGAAATGCCGAAGCAATGGAATTCCTCTGATGTATATATCTTTAGCAATTCTGATTGATTTAGTCACGTAACAATGAATCGGGCTCAACCTACGACCAGAAAATTCACTGCATAGCTGACTTGGAAGTAGCTGCAAACGAAAGGCTTCTATCAATGGTGGTTTAATGGAGCACAAGACCTTGGAAAACAAATCCTCTTATGTTAAATGCAGACTTGTGGCTATAAAGCACTTTACATCGGTGTGGATTGTCCATGGCTTGGTAGTGAATTGGGAGAAATGAAAAACGAATTTCCTGACGCACCATCTCAACTTTCCTAGTTACCCATGGACAAATAGATCCAACATGAACAGTATCGACGAACGTACCCACTACGAGCTTCTCTTGCCTCTGGAAATACGTTCAGGAGATCAAGAAGAAGACAAAGGTGTAATTTTGGCTCAAAGGTATTCTCACAAGGGAGAATGCCGCCAAAGAGCTGTTGAAGCTGGTGCCGATGGGTTTCTCGTTTCTAACCATGGTGGCCGAAAAGTCGACAGCGCAATGTCCACCTTGGGATGCGTTGCCTCTGATTGTTGAAGCAGTCAAAGGAAGAGTTCCCTTTCACATTTATGGGGGACTAAGACGTGGCAGTGACTTTTTTCAAGGCACTTGCCTTGGGTACTGAACATTGTTGGGTAGATCGGATTCATCTTTGTGGTCTTGCTCATAATGGAGAGAAAGGAGTATGCATTGCATTGAATATCATTCATGACAAAATTCGGACCGTAATGGCGCTTATGGCTTGCAATACTGTCAAAGATATCAGGCAAGAGGCCCCAATGGATGCAGGATGGACGACTCATAAAAGTAGCAAAAGGCACTTCGAACTTCTAACGTGTGAATAAGAGCAATAAATTGACAAGTGCACAAACAAGTAGGAGCATGTAGTATCAAACTCCAGTAAAACCTAATGAAACTCCGAGAGTGACAGAGGTGAAGAGTTGCATGGATACCAATTGAATGGTATCAAAACAGGACTCTCTTGACCTTGTAGGCAATTGCTTCAAAAGAGAGTCATAAGCAAACAAGATGAAGTGAAATCGCAGGCAAACATCCGAAATTCGCCCTGATATCAATCCTATTTCGTTCCGTGCTGAATACAGATCTCGCTTCTCGTAAGATTGTACATCCGTTTGCCTCCTATTTCGTCATTCTTAGTCTCTATGTGACGATTTACTCATAGTTGGCAAAGATGACAAAAGCACTCAGCACATCAAAACCAAACTTTGCAGCCGCTTCGATAAGAACATCGGTAAGGCAAACAAACCATTCGAATCCGGCCTATTTCATACCATAAACAGCCTTCTTCAACTTCCAGTTTGAAATCTAAAGCACCATTCCCACGACTATGACGCTTCAGTTAAACCAGCGCCGATCACCTGTCTGATGAAAGGTGCCGCAAACAATCTTGGTTAATATACAACTTTCGCTATTGCTTTTAAAAAATTATCTTAGTGAAACATAATCGTGAGACATGTAGAAGCGGGTACCGAAAAGTGACCATGACATCATATTCTAGATTTGATAACCGCCTTCGAAAGTCCTGTGAGGCGACATCGAACTTTAATTAGTACTGCACTATTGATCAGTGTAGACGAGATTGACAAATTTGGAGTCCGTGAAATTCTTCACAAGAATTTGGCTCTTATCGTGAACGAGTTTCAAAAATTCAGAGGACGAATTTTAAATGGCGACCTTATAATCCTTGCAAGCGACTTTAGAGATGTGCACGTAAATTTATGACTTGAGAACGACGAATTGACAATGCCGAATCTGCGACTTTGGAACGTCGGCCCGCGAATTTAAGCTAATACTGTACCCAGTCTGTCTCGACTACCAATTCTTCGCCATTAAGTGCCTTTCAACTCCCCTCTTTACTTATCTCCATTTTGTCGCGCACGACCTTTGTGAGAAATCAAGACCGATTAACGGATGCGATTTGATGTGTTAAAGGTAACATTATTTTCAAGTCGACAAGTATCACGGTTTTCCTCCGAGTTCTTCGAAATTACATCTCTTCTTGGACCATAATTTCACAAATAAGTGTCCCTAGAACCCGAGCCGTCGTCCACAGGCACATTTTTGTGCCGTCTACAAACCAAAAAGTTTGCTAAATACTCCATAAAATTGGCTCAAAAACCACAAACCGTCATATTTTATCACATTATCATCGCACATGAGTCCCAACTCGAGAGACTTCTCTGATTTCGTGCAGGGTGAAGATATGGAGTTCCGAGAATCACCGCATCGCAACTTCAATGTCACGAAAATACCCGCTTTATCCGTGTCACTGCCACCAAAACTTCTCACTGTGCTCTCGCCCAACCAGCTTGTCACGTTGGCAGGAGCTGCCTCGGGCTTCTTAGCGGGTGTTGTTGTTTGCCCGCTCGATGTAGTCAAGACGAGGCTCCAAGCACAAGGAGCTGGTTATAGAGAACGAAACCCAAAGTCTCCTCGTCAGGTGCCCAAGTATTCAGGCTTCATCGGTGCATTTAAAACTATACTTCGTGAAGAGGGAGTTCGTGGCTTGTATCGAGGACTTGTTCCCATCACTATTGGTTACTTGCCAACATGGACCATTTATTTTACCGTTTATGAACGGGCAAAGGTATTCTATCCTAAATTCATTCGAGAGCATTTTGCCGATACGGAATCGGCTACTGTTTCGCATTTTTTATCAGCATTGACCGCGGGCTCTGCGTCGTCTGTACTTGTAAACCCAATATGGGTAGTAAAGACACGGCTTATGATTCAAACGGGCAAAGAGAGCAATATCTATGGTGACGGAAAGCGCGTCACCCACTACAAAGGTACTACTGATGCATTCACAACGATGTACAAAGAGGAGGGTTTAGGTGTGTTCTACAGTGGACTCATTCCATCTCTCTTTGGCCTTTTGCATGTTGGTATTCATTTTCCGGTGTATGAGAAACTCAAGCAAGCACTCGATTGCAACCTCACGCCCCAGCATCAAAATGGAGATTCCCTGTTGTTATGGAGACTTATAGTCGCATCGTCCGTCAGTAAAATGATTGCCAGCACTGTCACTTATCCACACGAGATCCTTCGTACCAGAATGCAAATCCAGAGCTCCAAAGCCAAAAAAGAGCCAGGTCAAGTTAAAAAGAGCAAATTGTTACATATCATGACCCGCATCTACAAGAAGGAAGGCTTACGAGGGTTTTACGCCGGATACACCATCAACTTGGCCCGTACTGTCCCTGCCAGTGCTGTGACCCTTGTCAGTTTCGAATACTTCAAAACATACTTACTTGAAGTTACTGGCCACTTTTAGAGCACTTGTATAATAGCATATAGAATATATTCCGTAATTTTTCAGTTCCCCAGATTCGCGGCGCCTAATCTTTTCTCGGCGCGAAAAAGCGATTTTAAATTACGTGAGGATCAACACTTATCATGAGAGTACGGAGGTTATGTTCTCCACAACTCCTCTTGTTTCTCTCGTTTCTCTTGGCTACTCTAGTTATAGCAACGCCTGCCTCGGTAAAGAATCAATTAGAAAAGGCTGCTGAGACGCCTGACGAAAAATACATCGACTTGGGTGCCGCGGATGAACTTGACAAAGCTAGAAAAACAGACGCCAAAAAACCTAAGAAAACCGTAAAGGACGACTCCAAAGCTGAAGACAGTACAAAAAAGGTTTCTGGTGAAAAATCTACGAAGAATACAAAGAATGCACCAGCAAGACCCAAAGATGAAGATACTTCAAAAGATGCCAAGCCTGGAAAAGTGTCGAAGGATCTGAAACAGGCTGGCGAAAAAGCCAAGTCTGCACCGAAGAAGGCACCCAAAGCTGCTAAGAAGCCTCAACGGAATGCTAAGGCTGACGTTGTTGAGTATGACGAATCATCGCTGGGTCATAAAGGGTTCGAGATGCCTCCGCTTCTCACCATGCAAGACTTTGATAGCGTCACCAGCAAGCAGCTTTCTTTCGTGGAATTTTTCTCACCGTACTGCCTCCATTGTAAGCAATTGGCCCCTACTTGGGAGGCTACCGTTGAAGAATATCAAGCCGAAATGAAAGACCTTAAGATCCAAATGCGCCAGGTGAACTGTATTGAGTCTGGTGACTTGTGTGAGCGTGAAGATGTGGTTTACTACCCCAACTTGCGTCTTTACACACCAGCAAAGGATAAGAACGGTAAATTAATTCCTGGGAAGCTGAAATTCGTTGGTTCTTTCCCTCGTTCAATTATGAGAACGAAGGAGAATTTCTTAAAATACATGAAGAATAGCGTGGCGGAGTATAACGCTGGAGCAATAGACTTGCCTAGTGTATCCAAGACAGTATCGATGGACGAACTTATCAAGATTGTGTCTGGATCTATTGACCTGGCTGTGTTTGTTGGCTTCTTTCCAACAACTGACAAGGAATGGGATGCGCATGAAAAGTCCGGCAAAAACCTCTTTCCTCGTGAGTGTGTTCAGTGCTTGGAGTGGAAACAGTTGTGGGATCGGCTCCTGAACTTGGTTCAAAGTACCGTTAGAACTGCCAACTTTAATTGCAGGAGCCATCCGGATCTCTGTGAACAAATTGGACTCAAGGAATTCTCCAAGCGTGGAGCGTCTGCTCGTCCTCATTTTGCCATGTTTCTTCCAGAAACCGCAGGCATTGTTAGGTTTGACTACTCTGGCGAACTCACCATTGAAGCTATGAAGAAGTTCTCTACTCGTCTTTTTGAGAACTCTCAGTACGAAATACTTACGGTTCCCAAACTTGGCGACGTAATGGAGCTTCGCAGTAACCTTCCTGCCAAACCTTTGGGTCTGTACTACCCGTTGGCCAATGTTGTCTCAGTGGTTTTCTACTACGATAAGAACACTGTAACAGAAGAAGACAAAACAATTTTACCAAAACTACTTCAATACGTCACGGACTCAAAGTTCAACGTACACCTTTACACTGGAAAAGTTTCCCCTAAGAAACTTTACGAGCAACAAGTGAACGACCAAGGTAAGAACCTTGTACAATTTATCAACAATGTTGTTTCCTCCAGCGAACGTTCATTTGACGAGCCAAACTTTTTAGCGACAACACTCACCGCCAAGCCAACGATTCTCATCTTCAAAGATAACTCCTTGGTAACCAGCATATATCAAAATTTGCAACTTGAGGATATGAAAGATTATGCCAAGGTTGAAGAATTCGTTGCTCGGAATCAATTTCCATTATACCAAGAATTGACACCCGAATTAGTACCCAGTTACTTCAATACCACCTATGAGCGCGTAAAAGGCACTCAAAAAGTTGTTATTGGGTTTATCAATTCTGAGGATGCCAGTGCTACCGCCAATTACCTTTATGCCATGTCCTTAATGGCACACGAGTATCACCATACCAAGAAGGAATATTTTTTCGAGAAAATGAAACAGGCACACAAGGACGAATACGACGTTAGTAACCGTTTGAAGCAACGTTCTGCTGACAGTCTTGAAATGGTCAAGGACATGAAGCGAGAAATACCTCGATACTTTGACGACGATGATGTTCTCTTTACATTCATCGACCTCGCCGTAAACAAAGACTTTGCCCGCAAGTTGGGATTAGACATTAACGGGCGCTCATATAGTCCCGGCCATGCCATCGTGGTTCAAAGAGATGGACGCTACTATTGGGATCAACTTGTCGGTGGACAACCAATGAACATGGACCCAGAAAGCATGAGTGAGACTTTGAGATACTTTTTAGACCCTGCATTGGTCAAGGTTAAGGCTCAAATGACTACAAAGCTTGTGGGAAGCCCATATCCAAAGATTATGAGGTTTATGGACTATGTTCATATGCATGGCATAGTAGGATACTTGGTACTATTTGCCGTATTTGGTATGATCCACACGTTACGACGGAGAAAGAGATCAGCAAGAAGAGCCGGAAATTCTACCTTGGGTGCCATAATCGGTGCTAAGGCAGATTAAGCTAGATAGGACAATTGGAATGCATGTAAGAGTTCCTGTATGGTGCCTTTTTTTCGGAGTTCGCGACAACGCGCTCCGCTGACAACGTGTTGTGTATCATTCGCTAGCTATGTCAGTTTTCAGAATAAACTGTGGATATCAGAACTACGATTGGGGCAAAGTCGGCTCCAGCTCTGCTGTGGCTCAATTTGCAAGCACCTCAGACCCTTCTATCACCATTGACGAGAAAAAGCCATATGCTGAATTGTGGATGGGTACCCATCCATCGGTTCCTTCAACCGTTGTGTCTGGCGGCAAGTCCGGCCAGACTTTGCGGGACTTGGTTACCGAAGATCCTTCGAAGCACCTTCATGCCTCAATTGTAAAGAAATTTGGTGCTCAACTTCCATTTTTGTTCAAGGTGTTGTCAATCGAAAAGGTATTATCGATTCAAGCTCATCCTGATAAGCAGTTGGCCAAACAGCTTCACACCAACGACCCCAAGAACTACCCTGACGACAACCACAAGCCGGAAATGGCCATTGCCGTGACTCTGTTCGAAGGTTTCTGTGGTTTCAAGCCACTTTCCGAGCTCGCCAAGACATTGAAAACCGTGCCTGAATTGACTTCTGTGATTGGCGATTTGTTGGTTGAGGAATTTTGCAATGGTATTACCCCAGATGCAACCGCTGGATCTCAAGAGGACGTAGAGAACCGTAAGCTTCTTCAAAAAGTGTTTGGCAAATTGATGAACACTGACGATGCCACCATCAATGCTCGCGCTGCCGAATTGGTCGAACGCACCAAGTCCCAGCCTGAGGTGTTCACTGCGATTTCTCCAAAGTTGCCAGAATTGATACAGCGCCTCAATAAGCAGTTTCCCAACGATATCGGTCTCTTTTGCGGATGCCTTTTGTTGAACCATGTTATTCTTGCACCAGGTGAAGCCATGTTCTTGCAAGCAAAGGACCCCCACGCATACATCAACGGAGATATAATCGAATGTATGGCTGCTTCGGACAACGTGGTACGTGCTGGATTTACCCCCAAATTCAAAGACGTGAAAAATTTGGTGGATATGTTGACCTACTCGTACGACTCGGTCGAGAAACAGAAAATGCCATTACTTCCATTTGCCAAGTCTTCCGGTGATGCTAAGTCAGTGCTCTACGACCCACCAATTGAAGAGTTTGCCGTGTTACAAACCTTGTTCACTGAAGCTAACCAGTTGCAACACTTTGATAAGTTTAACGGCCCATCGATTCTCATTGCAACCAAGGGCCTGGGTTCGATTGTGGTGCAAGGTTCCAAGCAAGAAGTCAAAAAGGGTTACGTTTACTTTATCGGCCCAGGGGCTGAAGTTGATCTTCACTCTTCCGAGCCCGAGTTCACCACTTACAGAGCATTTGTAGAGGTATAATACACAGCTAGCTTGCGGCCTGTGCAGGAAAATTTGATGAAGTGACCTGCACCAAGCTAGACCTGGTCATACCGGCTTGGTGAATAGACATTACATTGATCCTTTAGTAAATAATGAGTGAACAAGAACAATTCAGCCACCAAGAGGTGTCGCATCCAATAGATAATACTCAAGGGACCGAACAAGGACGAGGAGAACATTTGCCAAAGCAAGAAGAAATAGATCAAAGATCCATTTACGTCGGAAACGTTGAATACCTTTCCACTCCTGGACAATTGGAAGAATTTTTCAGTGCTGTCGGCACAGTAGAAAGAGTCACCATACTCTTTGATAGGTATTCTGGTTTGTCAAAAGGTTTTGCATACATTGAATTTGACACCACGGAAGCCGCCGAAAGAGCCATCGAGGAATTGCACGGCAAAAAGTTCAATGAAAGAGAATTAAGGATAAGTCCAAAGAGGATCAACTTACCAGGTTTCCGCAAACGTGGTGGCCGTGGAAGACGAGGCAGAGGTAGAGGAAGGGGACGTGGACGAGGTGGTCGTGGTGGCCGAGGTGATTTTCCAGGAGATTCAAATACCGAAAGAGGGTAATTACCAGAAAATGGTGTCTCAAAGTACCAAAGAGTGGAACCCCCAAAGAGTGGAGAAAGCAAAAGTAGTATCTTGTACGAAAGTGAAAATCTTCAAATTTTCGAACATCTTTTCCATTCGACTCAAAGTAACTGAAATCGAAAAGCATCAACAGCGATAGCCTTTTGGCATACCCTAGCTTGTGCAATCCTGGCCCTAATGTATTTTGCTTGAAATCGTCCCCACACACAATTTCCTGCAGATACACCTCATCTCATAAATTTCCACCAAACTGGTTCACTCTTCAGCAACATGGTTTCAGTCAGAAAGAGAAAAATGGCCCGCCTGAGTGTCCGCAAGAACACCAGGAGGCTCAAGGACAGACAGGCAAAAATTAATATACATTCCAATCCCATCATTGCTGCAAATTGGGACAAATCACTTACACTTCAACAAAATTATAAGCGTCTTGGTTTAAGAGCTAAACTCGGGACGATGGTTGGTGGTCAGGAAAAACCAGTCATCAAGGCCAGCCAGAAACAGGAGGAACAACATGTGCCTGTGAGTGAGATAGAGAACACAACCGATCCTTCAAAGATCCCTGAGGGAGAAGCACGGTTGATCAGAGACCCAGAGACAAACGAGGTCACCCAGGTGATCTATGGTACGATGAAGAAAAAGCTGACCGAAGACACACCAGAAGTAAGCACAGTTGTTAAGCAGCTCGAAGAAACCGCCCAAAAGAATGCCAAGATCAAAAAGGAACGCAAACCATCAGAGCAAGAAAGCCAGTGGCTACAGAAATTGTATGAGAAGTATGGTGATGATTATGAAAAAATGAAATGGGACAAGAAACTCAACGTTTACCAACAGAGCGCTGGTGATTTGAGAAGAAGAATAACCCAATGGAAGAAACTTAACCTCATAGTATGAATATCTATATACGTCTATTAATTCGTCAACTCGTACAGCACTTTATATTCTGGCCGGTTTATTTTGCTCCAACACCTTGGTCACCATACCTTCCACGATGGGCTTCAACTCACATTTCTCATACAAGTCGATGAGCTTATTTTCATCGGATTGTGTTTCCACCATCTCCACAAACCGTGGATCTATAGGTATGTTGCCCAAGTAGGGAAGATCCAACTGCTTACTGAGGGCTTCTCCACCACCGGACAGAAAAATATTGGTACATTCTGCGCAATGAGGACATATAAATCCACTCATATTTTCCACCACACCAACAATCTCGAATCCTACTTTTTTGCAGAAATTGATTTCTTTGCGAACATCGGCAGTTGCAACCTGCTGTGGGGTGGTTACTATTATAGCTCCATCTAAAGGTTGGGCCCACCGAAGTTCTTCGGCAATGGCGATATGCTCATCCGAAGTTCCTGGAGGGGTGTCTATGATCAAATAGTCAAGAGTTCCCGTCCAAACAACATCAGAGAGAAACTGGCGAATCATGGCTGTTTTTTTCGGTCCTCTCCATACCACAGAACTGCTGCGACTACCGAGAAGAAATCCTAAAGAGATGAGCGAAAGCGATCCTCTCGTTTCTGTTCGAGGATAGACAGTCACAGGAACCCAACCAGCTCTGGACTGATGGATCTGATGCAGTTCCACGCCAAACATTCGAGGCAATGACGGACCTGTCAAATCGATATCCAAGACCCCAACGTTGAAACCCTTGTTGACAAGAGCCATGGCTGTTTGCGTCGTCACAGACGACTTGCCTACACCACCCTTCCCCGAAAGTACGAGCAATATGTGTCGCACGTTCGAAAGCGACCGTGGTACCTGACCTTCAGAAGTCATATTGCAGTTAGTAATGCACCTTCAATTGTGCCAAAATGCAAGCCTCTGGGGTTAGGCTGGGTGCATTGGTGTGATTATGCAGGTCGTACAATGCCACCATGCAAGATGGTGCGTCAGGAACAACATCTAGCAAACATGAGTTCCCGATATTCGACGAACGGAGCACATCAGCGGGAGCTCAGAACACAGTTGTTCTCGCAGCCGACAAATAGAAACACGGGGAGTCCGCCGTTGCGGTCGGGACTGCCTTATGACAAAACAGTTTCAAACTCTGCCAAATATAATGAGTCGATGATGCTGACGTTGGAATCTCAAAACGACGACGAGTTGGGATCAATGTCACAAAAAGTGGCTGCCCTTCGCAACTTGGGGGTGCGGATGGGTTCGGAGATCAACAAGGGAATTGCGTTGAATGACGATATAACCAATTCGATGGAGAAGGGTAAGGTGACGTTGAAAAACACGTTTAATCAAATGATTGTGATGAGCCAACGAGCAGGAATAAGTTGGCGGGTGTGGTTGTTGTTCTTCGCGTTGGTCTTCTTGTGGTTTTTCTATGTTTGGATCTTCTAGTCCCGTTCCAGCGTCGGGTACGCTTGCATCTGTAGAAGTAATATCAACTAGTTTGTACTAGAGTCAATAATACCTTCTTCCATTATCAAGTATTCTCGTAATCGTTCTATGGATCGACTGCTATGGTTATCTGTGTCGTCAATTCCACGATATGTGCGGACCTCGTTCTCGTCGTCGCTCGTTTCTGGTTCTAGCTGAAGAATGGTGCCTTGAACTGTATCAGTGTTGAGAGATATGATGCCCTCATCGGTATGAGGTGGTACAATTGGGCCCATAGAACGCTTGGGAGTCCTTTTCAGTGGCTTTTGCGGTTTCGACTTGGTCTTGAGTATGGAATTTTTAGGTTTGAGAGTCCGATGCGATGGTTTGTGACGAGGGGTAGGAGACGTACTTTCACGAATAAAAGACCGCGTGGACGCTCTCTTTCTGAGTGACTGTTTCGACTGTTTTCGCCTGAGATCGCTTTTGAGATTCAAATAATACTGGTTGGTATTTATAGTGGTGGGCGATGCAAATTCGTCACTGCTCACCGAAACATCGTCAGAAGATTCAGAGATTACATCTGAGCTTGAGTATTCCACGCTATGACCAGCATCTGCGTCCGAAATACTCAACGACTCTAGAGCCGCTTTGGCGGGGGAACCGTCACTACTTTCGCAATCACATTTAGGCTTCACAGTCATATTTTTGTATGTCGCAGAAGTGATAGGTGACCCGTTGATTCTGAGTTTCTTGAAATGAGAAGTCTGAAATGTCAGGGCAGATGTAGCAGTTGATTTGATTCCAAAAGTGGTGTTGCCAGAATCTCTTTCTAATATCGAGGAATAGAGAAGCTTGACCGGATTGATGGATAAACTTGAAGCCTCTCTTACGTTACTAAGCTCGTCAAGCTCATTGTTGATAAGTGCATTGGCCCTCTGTCTATTACGCTGCCGTTCTCGATACTTTGCAATGCTCAGAGAAAGAAACTGTTCAAACAGCTCGGCAGACATATCTGAAGGTGAGGGACTGGGAGACCTTGGAGGCATTGAAGTTCCATTGATAATGGAGGCTCCAGGATACTCTGGGATACCGTCACTTAGCTCCTGAACTTCTTGGTTTTTACTTTTGTCTTGGTTCTGACTTTCCTTCTTATCAACCTTGGTCTGCTTTGTTGGTATATGTGTCTGTTTTGTCTCTGAATGTACAAGTCTGTACAAATTTGGGTACTTTTGCTCACTGACAGAATACTTGCTACTTTTAGTTTGAAGCTTCTTGACTGTGGAGATCAAGTTTCGAGCTTTTTGAGAAGTCTCGGCCGCAGTGGTCACTAGCAGTTCAACTTCATGTTGCATCTTCAGGGTATCTAAGGTTTCAAAGTTCCGTTGCAGTTTCATCAGCGACGCTTTTTTCACCGCATGGACTAGTTTGGCAAGTTCAATGTTCTTGTATTGTATTCTTTGTTCGATGGATAGCTTCTTTCTGATTTCATCTCGCAAGTCTTGCTGGAAATTTTTTGTGACGTTGAGAACCGCATCGACCACTTCAGTAGTCTCCTCTTGAGTATGACTCTGCACGATGTTATATAGCTTGAAGTCATCGATTGGCGGTATTTGTGGTACGCTGGGGTCGATGATGGGTGCATATTTGGAGCTCTTATTTTTGGAAGAATTGCGATTTGACCGCCCATTTCTGACCTCACGTCGCCTGTCCAGGTGACCATTCGAGGCAGTATCGTGTGCTGTCACCGACATGGCACAACAACAACAAATGTATGGGCCAATAGTTTTCTACACTGATTCCGGGGAAAGTTTTCGCGGTAAAATCTACACAGTAGTTATAATAGGACAAAGTATTACATGCCGTGTTTGTCACCAAACGGATCGCTCGAGGTCGTAGCAACGGTATCATTTGTGCTGACACGGTCCAAAGATTTGAGCTTGGATGGCTTGGCTGGTCTGGGAGGTGGAGCTTTTGGAGTGCTTTGTAGGGGAGAAGCAGATGGTTCCAGTGACAAACTCAATTGAGCAAATTGAGTCGAAGAAGTTTCACCCAAATCATCATCTTCCTCTTCTGAGCTTTCAGTGTAGTAGGATTCCAAGGAATCAGAGTCATCGTCTTGAACCTGAGGTGCAGGGTTTTCTTCAGTGTAACCACAAGCAGTATCGTACTTTTTAAACACATCGACCAATTGTTCATTGGCCATAATCAAACTTCCCAAGAACTCCTCATCCATCGCACGAACCTCCTTCGTTTTCGTCTCTTCGCTTCCAGCTCCAACGTATTGAAGGTACCGAAGCACCTTATGACGAATTTTACGGCACTTGTCAAATTCGGATTTTGCCCTCTCATCATCAAGAGGCGACACTGTCAAAGTGAGCAAAATATTGCCGAGCGCCGTGGTATGAGTGTGACAGTCAGCAATCACCTGGCGAATTTTAGGAGCTTCGGCTTTGTAGTTAATCTGAGGGATCTGGTACTCTGCATCGGCGTATCGCACCCCATTTCTGGTTCTTCTTGTTCTTTTCTTCTTCTCCTTCTTCTTCTTTTTCGATGAGCCTTCAACCTCAGTATAGGGCGATGATGTCTTGGGACGTGGCGGAGGGGGTGATTTAAATCTTGGCGGAGGAGTTGAAGGTCTAGAGGGAGGACTCACTGACCGCTGACGACCTGAAGAACGTGGAGACAGCACAGCATTGTCCTCAGCAGTTTCAAATATATTGCTGCTTCCCGTACGACGGTGAGTACGATGGCTACGCAGTTTCAGGTACTTGGGGATGAACTTGTAGAGCGATGCCAAATATTTGTAACCGTCCAATTCTGCCACTTCTGTCCTCCACCCAAGCGCTAGTGCTGTCACTTTGTCTGTGATATCCTTGGAATAATGGGAACCTGAACCTGTGGTGCCCAGGTGGTTTAATATCCCCTTGAGTACATCCAACAACTTGTCGTCACGAGCAATGATGGCACCTATTTTATGGCCCGAATTCAAAACTAACAACTCCAAGATGTACAAAGAACGCAATTGAGTGTCCTGGTCCTTTCCATACTTGATATTCTTTCGAATGGCTCTAGCTGCTTCGGAGGCTCCAACATTGCCCTGCAACTTTATGAGGTCAATGAGGTCAGACATATAAAGTTCTATCAGATTATCGATCTCGTCATTGCGGTTTGCCTCTGAGAGCTGGTTGATTTTGACCGTTATGGCCGTATAATTGTGTGCCTCAAAAAGGGGCATTTTAGTGGAAAGTGACCGCAAGATCTTATCGCGCGGCTGGGGTACTGCGTAAATCGAGGTTTACCGATGCGAATACTTATTCATGCGTTTACTATGGCATCTTACTACAATTTTTGTATGGCTACCATGGACGGTTTCCGCTGCTGGTGCCATGGTGATGTTGGTAACCGCTCGATCTGAGGTTCCTTATGTCCTTTCAACCATCCATAGTTATCAGGAACGTTTCAATGAAAAGTACAACAACGACTGGGTTATAATCAGCTACAGAAGTGTAATTCGGAATCACAGAGAAACAATTAGGGAAATCGTGCGAGGTTCCACGGTAATGTTTGTGGATCTCAAGTATTTGGGTGATTTTCTCAAGTATCCAGAGGGAACAGATACGACGAAAGTGCGTAAGCTTCGGAATAGTACACCACTTAAAAGCCCATGGCGACGATTATACAATTCTGTCTACTCCCGTCACTTTACAAGGTTTTCTGCTGGCCACTTCTTTAACCTAGATAACATTTGGCTGTCGTACGAGTATTATTGGCGGGTTCCTGTTGGCTCCAAATTAGGATGCGACGTCAATTACGATGTCTTTCAGTATATGGAAGACAACAACATCAAATACGGTTTTCTGTTGATTCAGAAGGACAACATGGCTATGCATCCTTCGTTTTTGCACGAAGTCCAGAAATACGTGGAGAATCCAGACAATGAAATGCAACCATCTCCAAGTAAGAACAACTTTAACTTTCTCATTGAATCCGGCGAAGTCACCGAAAACAACGAATGGATTTATAAATCATGCAATTTCGATGCCGAGTCGGAGATTGTTAGTGTTGATTTCTTTCAATCTCCACAGTACAAGCATTTTTTCAACCACATTGATCTGCTCAAGGGTATGTATTATGAGACATGGCGAGAAGCTGCTATCAAAACAGCAGCAGTTTCGCTCTTCTTACCAAGTGAACAAGTCAGATTTATGGATCTCCCCATAATATCGCCCATGTATGGCGTTTTCAATTGCCCATCTTCCCCAGACACTTATATCGCCAATAGGTGCACTTGTGATGCTAATATCCACCAAAAAGCCTACAAATTTGGGCCCCTGCAAATGAAAGCAGTACAGATGCTGCAGAGTGAATGTCTACTGCATTGGACCTCCCTACACTCAAATAACTAGATACTTTATGTCCTCTATTTTGATGTTGTATCAACACATCGGTACACCATATGAAAATTTTTGTAGAGAACTCGTGCGGTTTTGCTTCCATCAAAGAAGGATCATTATGGCCGATCAACAGAACTACGACCAAGATAAATTGTCGCAAGACCTTCAGAACACATCCCTTGGTGGCCAGGGAGGAGCAGATAGACGCCAAAATGCCCAGAATTCTTTCAATGCTGGCGCATCATCATTCGTACCTCAAGGCTACCAACAATACCAACCTCAAGGGTACCAAGGATATCAGGCTCAAGGCGGATACCAAGCACAAGGATACCAGGGGTACCAGGGATACCAAGGTTATCAGGGATACAATAGTGCCCAAGGACAGGGATACTATAATCAGGCTAACAGTGGCTACAACCAGTACGACCAGTATGCCAGTTATTCAGCTCAGCAGCCTGCTCAACCACAAGGAATGTCTTTGGCTGATTTTCAAAAACAAAGCCAAGCTTCTCAAGCTTCCTTGAACAAGCCAAAGCGTACATTAAAGTTGGCTTCATCGTCCGGAATCAAGTTGGCCAACGCCAAGAAAGCACCTGAAAAGAAGGATGAACTCGTGAAAGAGGAAAAGGAAGAGCCCAAGAAAGAAGAATCTAAGAAGGAGGAACCCAAGAAAGACGAAACCGCATCTGCTCCAGCTGTAGCTGCTGCCGTAGCTGCTGCACCAGTTGCAGCTGCTGCTTCAAAGTCTAAAGAGTCTACGCCTGTTCCAGAAAGCAAACCAGCTACCAAGGTCAAAGAGGCCAAAGTAGCCAGAGAGGCTGCTGCCGCTGCCGCTGCCAGTGCTGACGCTCTTGCTAAACAGCAGGAACTGCATATCGATGCCGATGTCGTTAAAGACTTATTCGGTGGAAAAGAGCATCTTTCAATTATCTTTATGGGACATGTGGACGCAGGTAAATCCACCATGGGAGGTAACATTCTTTACTTGACTGGCTCTGTTGACAAGAGAACTGTGGAAAAGTATGAGAGAGAAGCCAAGGACGCTGGTAGACAAGGTTGGTACTTGTCGTGGGTTATGGACACCAACAAAGAAGAAAGAAACGATGGTAAGACGATCGAAGTGGGAAAAGCATATTTTGAGACCGAAAAGAGAAGATATACCATCTTGGATGCTCCCGGCCATAAGCTGTACGTTTCCGAAATGATTGGTGGTGCTTCTCAAGCTGACGTTGGTATTTTGGTTATTTCTGCCAGAAAGGGTGAGTACGAAACCGGATTCGAAAAGGGTGGTCAAACTAGAGAGCATGCTCTCTTAGCAAAGACTCAAGGTGTGAACAAGATTGTTGTTGTCGTTAATAAGATGGACGATCCTACCGTCGGCTGGTCTGAAGACCGTTATAAAGACTGTACTACCAAATTGGGTGCTTTCTTGAAGGGAATAGGCTACAGCAAGGAAGACATTGTTTTCATGCCAGTTTCTGGATACACGGGAGCAGGCTTGAAAGATCGTGTCAACCTGAAGGATTGTCCATGGTATACTGGACCATCGTTGTTGGAATACTTGGACAACATGAAGACGGCTGATCGTCGTATAAACGGCCCATTCATGCTTCCTATTTCAGGTAAGATGAAAGATTTGGGAACTGTGGTTGAAGGTAAGATTGAATCTGGTCATATCAAGAAAAATGAAAGCTTGTTATTGATGCCTAACAAGACATCGGTAGAAGTGGTTACGATCTATAATGAAACCGAACTGGAATGTGACGCTGCTTACTGTGGTGAACAAGTGAGACTCAGAATCAAGGGTGTTGAAGAAGAAGATTTGGCACAAGGATATGTGTTGACTTCCCCAAATAACCCCGTCAAGACAGTTACCAAATTCGAAGCACAAATTGCCATTGTGGAGTTAAAATCGATTCTCTCCAACGGTTTTTCATGTGTGATGCACTTGCATACAGCCATTGAGGAGGTTAAGTTTGTCGAATTGAAACACAAATTGGAGAAGGGTACTAATAGAAAGTCGAAAAAGCCACCAGCATTTGCCAAGAAAGGAATGAAGATCATTGCTGTGTTGGAAACCAACGAGCCTGTATGTGCGGAGACTTATGTTGACTACAACCAGTTGGGAAGATTCACATTGAGAGACCAAGGTACTACGATTGCCATTGGTAAGATCACCAAGATCTTGAATTGAATGTAAAGTAGCTTATTGCAATATGCGATCGAATAAATCTATTAAGTTTTCCACAGCATCCACTATGTTTTCGTCGTAGCCCTTACCTTTTGTGTGCGTAGCATGGGCAAAATCTATCATGTTGAGCTTACTGAGCGGTGCATCATTTTGCTCCGAAGTGTCTTCTTCGTCGCTGTCATCAGGAAGACCATACAAAAGAGGGTCTGCTTCATCATAATTTTCAACCAAAGTCCAGCGATGAGGATCACTTTCGTATATGAATAGCAATGAACCAGAAAAGATTCTCACCTCTGCATCTAGCAAACAATTGTATAGGAGTTGTAGTCTTTGATGAAATCGATTGATGACTTTCAGTCTATGCTTTGCCGGAATAGCAGAAAAAAAGACATGCATTGCCTGCTCCATAGTCGAATCGGTTAGTGAGCGGCCAAAAAACTTGTCAAAAGACAAATAATCGTTATCATTGGTGATATGGTCCTTCATATTAGGGTATATCTGCGGTAACTCCTCAACATCTTTTCCCCACAATTTCATCCCACAGATCCTAAATCCCAAGCTACCGCTCGTGGTGGTACTGCTGACCTTTGCTAGTCGATGTGCCTTTTCTGGGGTAACAGTATTATCTGTAAGAACCTTGCCGAGCTTGATATCTAATATGCTAGGATGCGAGAATCCATGGTAAAGATTTTGTAACACAATTTTGACTTTTTCATTGCTAACGCTTGAATTGATATGATCTGTCACATCCAGACCTAATACCGGCTTCTCGGCTCCTTCAATTCCATGCAAATTTCCCGGAGTCAAAGTCCCCATCATTACTGGCATCCAGTGCAGGAGTATTGTACCATCCAATTGGGAATCTCCTACTAAAGCATCTCGGTAAAACTGCACTTCCTGTTCTGTCGTCGATTTTATAAACACAGCCCCCGAAACTTCACATCCATCGTGACCTGCTGCTTGTATCACAGATTCCAGTGGCATCAATGAGCAAAAGTGCACCTGCAGACAACCCCAGAGGCTTACACGAGGCGACACTTTTAAATCTCGTCACCTGCACGTAACCCGCACTGCCATTTTTCCATTTGTGTTTGACAGCGCGAGGAACGTACGGAGGGTTTTAGTATGAGCAACCCCTACAACTCTTATGAGTTGCAGAACGTCAACAAGTACTCGTCTTCCGGGGACGATGACTTTGTGTCGTTTATGAACGAAATTCAGGATATCAACAACTCGTTAGACCAATATGGTAACTTAATCAATTTAATTTCCAACAAACAAAGAAACCTCCTCCAAGAATTGGACTTGAATGAAGAGGACAGCGATTACAGCTCGCAGCAGATCGACGCGTTAATCTCCGAGGCTCAATCTTTGCAGTTAGATTTGAAAAACCGTATAAAAAACGTGCAGACCCAGGCGGCCACTGCTCGAGACCAAACCAAGATGGACCAGGCGGAGACGTGCCGAAAGCGGTTTTTGGAGCTTATTCAGGATTACCGTATGACAGAGGCAAACAACCGTGAGCAAACCAAGGTCCAGGCAGAACGTCAATACCGTATTGTTAAACCTGAAGCTTCGGATGCCGAGGTAAAGGCTGTGGTGGAAGATGGAAATGGTCAGCAGTATTTCCAGCAGGCGTTGATGCAATCCAACAGACGTGGAGAGGCAAGAACTGTGTTGAACGAGGTGCAAATTAGACATCGTGAATTATTGAAATTGGAACGTACCATGGCCGAATTGACCCAGTTATTCCATGACATGGAGGAGTTGGTTATCGAACAGGACCAGCCTATTCAACAAATTGACGAGCAGATCGGAGCCGCCCAGCACGATATTGAGCAGGGTGTGGGCCACACCAACAAGGCGGTGGTCAGTGCTAAAAAGGCTAGAAGAAAGAGGCTCTGGTGTTTTATCATTTGTCTTATTATTGTGATTATTATTGCAGTCATTCTCGGCGCTTACTTCGGCACTAAATAGACTATAATACTACTATACCTCCAGATTAAAAGTTGTCATTGTGCCTCGTTATCGTGCTCCACTTGCCTTGTGCTCCTCTACTTGCCTGGTTCCAGTTCCTACATCTATCTCTGTCGTTTCACCTGCACATTTCCCTCTCCTGCACCACTACACGGCAACATGCCGCGCTCCTGATACGTCAAGACTCATATCGGTGCACAGAACCATCCATCCTTATCCTCCGCCCAAATCACCGGCCGGGCAATTCTCTCGTATCGAATATGCGGGGTATCGGCACAATCCGACTGAGCATTGCTTATCGTCCTGATCTTTGGCCGTCGAATATGAGAGGCTTCGCTTCATCGCCGGCGCCGCACTGCCGCCTTGATCGTGATGTAGGGATGTACGGCTCATGAAATTTTGGCTAACAATGCTAGTTCTGATTTGTATTCGTAAACGGTTCCGGACTCGAATTGAGTGGCACAACCTAAGACGCGGCATATACTCCTGCCATCAATTGGACCGCACTTTCGAAGCCCATTGTTCGTTTTCAAAAATTATCCGCGGCGCCCCGCGGCGCTCCGCGGTCTCGTTTGGGTAAAGTAGATAAGCTGCAGCGATGCAGCGCCGCAGTGAACGCCGCTTGCGTGAAAATTTGACTATATTACAGCGACGTTCCAAGGGTTTGATTTCGGAGTGATGTCTGATTTAGAGAAATCCGCTGCTGCGGACAAGGTTCCTTATACCGTCGACACCACAGATTCGTCTGTTGGTGAAGCGGAGTTAACTGCTAAGAAACTCAGTATCTTTAATAGACTTGCTGCTCAGCTTAATGCTGAAACTAAGGGTATTGAAATGGTTACCGATGAAGAAAAGACAGAAAATTCCATTTCTAATGCTGCTACCATGTGGCTTTCTGCCAATATGGTGATTGCCACGTTTTCTTTGGGTGCTCTTGGTATCACTGTGTTTACACTTTCATTCTGGCAAGCAGTTCTTGTGATCATTTTCTTTTCTTTGCTTGGTGCCCTTCCCGTGGCATTCTTCTCTGTGTTTGGTCCAAAGTTGGGATTGCGTCAAATGATTTTGTCCAAGTTTTTGGTGGGTGATTATGCCATGCGTATTTTCGCTTTTATCAATATGATTGCTTGTGTTGGATGGGGTGCTGTCAACATTATGGTTTCCGCCCAATTGTTAAACATCGTTAACAATGGTGCTTGTCCTCCATGGGCAGGATGCTTGATTTTGGTCGTTTGCACTATTCTCGTTACTTTCTTTGGTTACCATGTTATTCACATGTACGAGAAATGGTCTTGGGTTCCCAATATTGTTTGCTTTATTGCAATTATTGTTCGTATGGCCAAAGCTGGCACATTTACAAGTGAGGCAAAGTTTGGTGGAACCATGCCTGGTGGACAAACAACCGCAGGTAATGTGTTATCTTTTGGTGGTGCCGTCTATGGTTTCGCTACCGGATGGACTACCTACGCAAGTGATTACACCGTCTACCAAAAGAGAAATGCCAACTCACTTAAGATCTTTGCCAGTATTCTTGTCGGTCTCTTGCTTCCTTTGCTTTTTACCATGATTTTGGGGGCTGCTTGTGCTACTGGAACCATTACCAACAAGAAGTGGGACGAATTATACCAAGACAAGGCTATCGGAGGTTTGGTGTATGCTATTCTCGTGGAGAACTCACTTCATGGATTCGGTCAATTCTTGTGTGTATTGTTGGCTCTCTCTACTGTGGCTAACAACATTCCTAATATGTACACCATTGCGTTGTCTGCCCAGGCTTTGTGGTCGCCTCTTGCGAAAATTCCAAGAGTTCTTTGGACCATCGCTGGTAACTTTGTTACCCTTGCAATCTGTATTCCTGCCTACTATAACTTTGAAGAAGTTATGGACAACTTTATGAACTTGATCGGTTACTACCTTGCCATATACGAGGCTATGTCTTTGTCGGAGCACTTTATTCACAACAAGGGTAACTTTGCTCGCTATGATTACGAGAACTTTCATCTTAAAACCTCTTACCCAGTTGGAATTGCTGGAGTATTTGGTTTCTGTTGCGGTGTCGCTGGTGCTGTGGTGGGAATGAACCAAGTGTGGTACGCTGGTCCTATAGCCAAGAAGATTGGAGACTTTGGTGGTGATATTGGGTTTGAATTGGCATTTGCCTTCTCATTTATTGCTTTCAACGTCGTGAGGCCGTTTGAGAAGAAATACATTGGTCGTTAAAACTGGTATCATAGACTTTCATTTCTCATAGCGATATTGTAATATAGTTTCTATTTAAATTTTTGATAAATCTGCCTCGGTTCT
Source organism: Meyerozyma guilliermondii ATCC 6260 (assembly GCF_000149425.1). NCBI lineage: Eukaryota > Fungi > Ascomycota > Pichiomycetes > Serinales > Debaryomycetaceae > Meyerozyma > Meyerozyma guilliermondii. Next base: position 1,641,226 of record NW_001809799.1, on the reverse strand, counting down.
AATTTCTTATTCTTCGCACAAATCTATGTTACAATTGCTAGCATTGGCTATATCGGTAGCTTACGTTGGTTTAATATGTGGGGTTCTTATCGTCAAGTTTGTAACCCCGCTCAACAACTTTCTCAAATATGGCAAGTGCTATAACTCAAAAGCTATTGCAAACGAGAACTGGTTTCTTCAACGTTTCTTGCATTTGACAGTCCCAAAGTACTTTTTCTGGCACTTTTATGTGCTTTTCAGTGCTTCCATGCTACTAATAGTGAGCTTTCCTCGAAGGAACAGCCACTATAGCCTTGCAAAACACAACAACTACACTATAATCACATGTATACTACTTGCTCAAGCATTGCGACGGTTGTATGAATCGATCTACGTTTTAAAACCAAACCAACTTTCACGAATGAACATCGCTCATTACACTTTAGGACTAGTTTTCTACAGTCTTATGTCAATCAACTGCTACTTGGGCCTGACAGTTTCAAAAGGTTTGCAATTTTCAGTGCTGGATACGATTCTCATCACAGTCTACATAATCACAGCTTACGACCAGTTTTTGAATCACAAGCATTTGGCACTGTTAAAAAAATACTCCATGCCCACCAGAGGGTTGTTTCTGATGGTGGCATGTGCTCATTACCTTGACGAAATTGTAATTTATACTATCGTCGCTGCATTAGCATTGAAGAACCAACCAAATCTTGTCGATGTCAATTTCGGTCTTGCGGCTCTTTTCGTCGCGGTAAACCTATCCATCAGCTCAAGAGAGTCTCACGAGTACTATAAACGTTTCGGAACCGAGTATAAGGCGAAATGGAGCATTGTACCTAGATTGGTTTAAAAGGTAGCTTCTGCCTGCATAAGAGACACTGCGGTACAACTATTTTTGAAGTCGCCTGCAGATAATTAAACGTCTAGCGTATTGACATGGCCCCCACAAAGCCCTCAACGCCTCCTGTGGTGGCCAGCTTACGCGCAGATTACGCTAGCGTGGTCCATGGATGCCCTGGAGTACCCAGAAGTATTGTAAGTTATTTAACCCAGACATTGGTCAAATTTCTGCTAACCTAGCCTCGCGTAGAAACTGTGTTAGAACTCCGACCGATTGCCGGGGTACCATTCACCATTAGATCTGTGGGAATTGAGCTCAAAACAGTACAAAAAGTCACAATCCCTGCCAAACTAGGCTCCACAGATACTCAACAGGAGTACACAATATACAACAATCCGTTTGCATTTCGTCCACCAGTTGGAGAGTTCAGCCAGCGTCTTTTGGGTTTAGACGTACCCATACTCTTCCCACTTCCACGAGACATAGTATCATCCGGAGCGTTCCCCAATTGCCAAGCTGCGACTCTGCATTATCTCGTGGCCAAGGTTGCATGTGGCATTACTCTGGCCAAAGAAGTAACGTTTATCGAATCGTTTCCAATATCAATAAAATTATATGACACATTGCCTATATATCGGCAGTTTAACGAGCCTCTCACAGAAACGCAGGCGTCTAATGGTAACCAAGTGGTGGCGGAGATCAAGCTTACGAATACAGCGGTAGGTCCAGAAGATACGTTTATAATGAACACCAGGGTTTCCACCAATCAACTGCATAATAGGCTACGCAGGAAAATCAAGTTGAAACAGCTTACGTTCCAGATCAAGGAAGTCTTGGAATGCCACGAAGGTGGCCTTCCTCCCTAGGAGAGAAATGAAGTTGTACACCACCACCAAGACCTTCGATGAAGAAGATCGTGGAATATTAAATTCTACCGGCACTCCTACCCAGTTCAAAGTAGATTTCCCCGTCGAAAGCTCTTTTTTGTCCTTATATAAACCTTACGACTTGGATGAACTTTTAGCTAAACGAGACGTTGCTACATCAAAACTCGTGAAAGAGGTGGAAATCGGTAAAGTAGACGAGGGTATACCTATCACGCACATCCAAGGATTCACCACGATTGGCAAACTCTTTTCTATTAGGTTTGAAGTTGTTCTTAAGGTGAAGCTTGTTGGGTGCAAAGACTTTGACATGAGGGTTCCGCTCACAGTCAGTCCCTATGACCGAGCCTCCAGTGACTACCTACTACAGTGGATAATGAAGCAATGCTCCGAAGCCCGTCGCAAGTTTGGTTCTAATGTTGTCAACTCTTTAATCAATTGTCCTAATTATGGTTCGATGATAGACATTTTAGTACCATTCACCCCACCTCCGATCGTGTACAGGTACCGAAAGCAAGACTGGGTACGGTTGGGCTACAATGGAGAAGCATTTGCCTCGAGAACGGGCAAGATTATACTAGATTACATAGACTAATTTTATGACCAATGACTCCACACTTTATCGCACAAGACTGCAATTCGCGGCTGATTTGAAAGTTCAATATATATGAGTTTGCCGTCGTATGCACCCACTTCGACTACTTCGTATACCCCAGGGGCGCGTAATGCCAACCAGTTTCACCAGGAGGTGACGAGAAACTCGCTTATCAAGTCTGCTCTACACAAAACTGTGTATGAATCACTTTCAGAGATTTACTCCATAATTGCTGCGTTGCAAGTTTTGGAAACCTCGTTTTTAAAGGATTATATCACTGATAGGGAGAAATATACTAGCACTGCATTACGACTTATAAGTCAATTTCAAATCATAATACGGGATTTTGACGAAGATGGACAAAAAAAGGAGTTTCTATCCACTCACTTCAACCGTCCCAATTTACAATTGGATTCCGAAGATGGCCAATTTTTGGATGCATTTACCACCAAATACGATCTACATGCCGCTTTGGCAGTGAAACGACTCAAGGTAGGATTGCCAGCTACAATCGAACACCTGAAAAATCCAGTCTTGCAACAGCAATCCACAAGCGGAAGAAACACCCCCACCAGAGCAGGCGGCAAGATGGTTGCTCAGGCCACTGGCAATTTTATTACATGCATGGATGCATTAAAGCTCAACTATAGGACAAAGTATCAATTGCATCCACTATTGAGCAATCTTGTAATCAGTTTGAACGAACTTCATAATTCGCCCGAAAACGGCGGAAGTACGATTGAATTTCCAGGGAAGTCCAAGCTTGTGACTTGGCTCATAAAATTAAACAACTTGCTGGAATCAGAGGAGTTGTCGCAGCAAGATGTAGACACATTCTTGGAAGACTTGGACACAGCATACAAAGGGTTCTTTACATCGTTAGAGTAATTTAGTGTAAAATGCCTATTCTTATCCTATACAATAGACTCTATTCTTTCTGCGTAAGACAACACGTTGCTGATAAGGTTGATTGAGTTTGGATTGACGTTACCTTTATGGGAGTCGTCGTCGTTTTTGAAAGTGATGGAACCATCTTTGAATGTCCATCCTGTCATCTTGAGGTCATCTTTTATTATTGACTCAAATGTGGCGTCAGACTGCTCCTGAGGGAAGTATAAAAGACCTTTACAGTTGGAGATAGGAATGGTTTCATAGGTTTGTTCCAATGACTTGGCGATCTCGAAGCGCAAAGCATTCACAAGGGTATCAAGAAAATGGCCGTACTCCTTGCATGGTAAATTAGTGTCATTCTTGAGCACTTTCCAAATCTTGATATAATTGCCTTCCATCAAGTGTTTCTCCAAGTTGACCGGGAACAGCAAGTATTGATCCTGTTCGACATTGTACTGTTTCGAGTTATAGATGAGCTCCAACTCCACGTGGAACTTGGATACTAGTCCCTGCGACAACAAGTACAACAAGTAGAGCGATATGATTTTGGTTTGGTCGGTGTTTTTTTCTGGCTTAGCGTGGATTTGCTTATTGGAGTAAAACGGACGGAGTTGAGCCACATAGTTTTCAAAGCCGCGGTAGTTGTTGCTCAACAACGACGACAACGCGCCGATTTCAAGGATCCTTTCGGCAATCTTGAGGTCATTGATCTTGTCTTTGGAGTCACTGTTAGCGACAGTTGGAAGAAGCAAGTTGTGTTTTATCAATTCCAATTTGATGGGAGTTAAGATCTTTTGACACTTTTCGTACTCCTCTTGGTCATACAGCTGGTAGAGCTCGGCAGTAAGTTTCTGTAATGACATGACGATGGTGTCTAGTTTAGACTGGTGGTGTACTCTGTGGCGACAAAAGGTAGGATTGGGTGCAATGGGTGCAAAGAGACCAGAGAGGTTGGAGTGAAGGGGACGAAAAATGGGACATTCGAACAATTTGACAAATTGATCATCTCTAGAACTGTATAAGAAACATCATACTCTCTTTATTATATCAGTATGGTCACTTGACACTTTTATTGTCCAGCCCATTTCGGTTGCTCCTGCCTGCAGTCCGGTCTTCCGATCTTATCTCGCCTGCAGCTTCCGCGCTCGTTGACTCATTGAAAAATTTATAATCCATAAAGACTCATTTCTTGGCTATAAAAGTTTTCCACCACCAAAAAGCTTGCAGAAGACATGTGTGGAATTTTCGCTGCTTTCAGGCAGCCCGAAGTGGACAAGTACAAAGAGACTGCTCTCAGCAACTCCAAGATGATTCGTCATCGTGGTCCTGACTGGTCTGGTAACGTCATTAGAAACTCCACCATTCTTTGCCATGAACGTTTGGCTATTGTTGGTTTGGATTCTGGTGCCCAACCTATCAAGTCTGACGACGACAACTACTTCTTGGCCGTCAATGGTGAGATCTACAACCATATTCAGTTAAGAGATCAATTTAAAGACTACAAATTCCACTCGTTATCTGACTGTGAACCTATCATTCCTTTGTTTGAAAAGTACGATGTGGATGCTCCAAAGTACTTGGACGGTATGTTTGCGTGGGTGCTCTACGACAAGAAGAAGGATAGAATCGTGGCTGCTAGAGACCCTATTGGTATCACCACCTTGTACATGGGTAAAAGCTCCAAAAACCCAAAAACCAGATACTTTGCCTCCGAGCTCAAATGTCTCTTGCAAGACTGTGATGAAGTTGTTGCCTTCCCCCCTGGTCATGTTTATGACTCTGACACCGACAAGCTCACCAGATACTTTGAACCAACTTGGTGGGATGAAACCAAGGTGCCACAAAAGAATGTAGACTACAAAGAAGTCAGAGAAACTCTTGAAATGGCCGTCAGAAAGAGATTGATGGCAGAGGTACCTTATGGAGTTCTCTTGTCTGGTGGTTTGGACTCATCGTTGATTGCCTCTATCGCTGCTCGTGAAACTGAAAAGGCAGCCAAGTCTTTCAGTAGCCACGGAATCGACGCCAACAAGGAATTATCGGGTGTTGATGAGTCTGGTTCTTTGCACAGCAGCGGATGGAACAGATTGCACTCTTTTGCCATTGGTTTGCCCGGTGCTCCGGATTTAATTGCTGCTGAAAAGGTGGCTCATTTTATTGGTACCATTCACCACTCTCATACCTTCACTCTTCAAGAAGGTTTGGACGCTCTTAACGATGTGATTCTCCACCTTGAAACCTACGATGTGACCACCATCAGAGCATCTACTCCTATGTACTTGTTGTCGAGAAAGATCAAGGCTCAAGGTGTCAAGATGGTGTTATCTGGAGAAGGATCTGATGAGATTTTTGGCGGATACCTTTACTTTGCCAATGCTCCAAACGCCAGCGATTTTCACCAGGAATGTGTTAAGCGTGTGAAGAACTTACATTACGCTGATTGCTTGCGTGCTAACAAGTCTACTATGGCTTGGGGTGTGGAGGCTAGAGTGCCATTTTTGGACAAGCAATTCCTCGAGGTTTGCATGAACATCAACCCTGAGGATAAGTTGATAAAACCTAAGGAGGGCAAGATCGAAAAATACGCCTTGAGAAAGGCATTTGATACTTCTTCCGAGCCAGACGTCAAACCTTACTTGCCAGAAGAGATTTTGTGGAGACAAAAAGAACAATTTTCAGACGGTGTTGGTTACTCGTGGATTGATGGCTTGAAGGATGCCGCAGAAGCTGCTGTCAGTGACGAAGAGCTTGCCACACCTAAACCAGAATGGGGCGATGACATTCCAACCACAAAGGAAGCCTACTGGTATAGATGCAAATTCGACGATATCTTCAAGGAAAAATCTGCCATTGCAGCCACCACTGTCATGAGATGGATTCCAAAGGCTGAATGGGGATGTCACGCAGACCCATCAGGAAGATACGCCAACATTCATGAAGCCAAGGTTGAATAGATTAGTAATGCTCGTGGACTTTTGTACATAATTGAGCAACAAACCTAGCTACTTTTACTACAATGTAATAAATTATTGGTCTAATTTCTAATAGCCATTGCTCGTAAGCCAGTTGGCCACTGGCTGTTCGTCCCGTTCTACCCACGTAATATTGATCTTGACATTATCACGCACCTGCTCTAATGATCTGTCAAATCCATGAACAGACCTTCCAATGAAGATCAGCTCGATTTCCGACAATTGTTCGGTCGTCAGGTAATTGCTCAAGGTGGTTTTGACAAATCCATTCAAAAAGACCATGTTTGTTGACAAAAGGCCGTAAAGAGCATCGTAGTTGTTCTTGAAAAAGGTCAAGAATATGTCCTTCGTCTTGGGATTGACCGAAAGAGATTGGCACAAAAATTGAGCATCCATTGTGGGGATGGTTTCCGGATCTAAGACAAAATTCATCACCCGGTTGGCAAGCTCGACACTACTCAAATTACCAAGCGACCCAAGAGCTATCTCTCTGGAGTCCAAGGATGAAGGGCTCCTGACTTCTTTCATTATGGTTTCGAAAATCTCCTCGTTGACTTTCGATGAAGCACATACCGTAGACCACACAAATGATCTAAGAGAAGGATCCAATTGTTTGCCAGCTTTCCACTGTTCAAATAATTCGAACGCATAGTCTTCAACCTCCTTGACACCAGAAACACCCGAGGCGGTTAAAATCAACGTTTTGAGTTTCAGTTTCAAAAACTCGGAAGCATCAATCAGAGAGTTCAAGAGTTTAAGCGCCAACTTAGTGTAAATGCTTCTTGCAAAAGCCGCCCACGAATAACTTAATGAAGGAAAGACAATACTCAAGCTTTGCAATCTAACACCAAGTTCCAGCCACACAACAAAATCTTCCCCAAATTGGTCGGCTTCCACAACAGACTTTATGAGTTGAAGAAACGTAACAGTGGTCGTATACTTGTCGCCAGAAATAGCGATGGATACGGTATCAGCGATAATACCCACCTTGTCCGTTGCTGAAAACTTGTCAAAATGCGGTAAGATGTTGGTTTCCAAAACAGAGGGAGAGTAGTTGACACGGTAAACACCAGTAGTGTTTCTGTTGAGCTTGAAAGCTCCGTGGCCAGGGCTGAATTTATTGATCGTGAAATTTCTTCCGGAGAAGTCTGAAGCACCTGAATCCACAGAACCCACAATATTAAGAGGTATCCACCAGGTAGTTTGATCTTCTTCAGCCTTCACATCTCCACCATTCAAAAACCTAGACTGTTTAAGAATCAACGAACCAGTATTCGTGTCAACGTCAACATTGATAACTGGAAAACCAATTTTCTTGATCCAGTTATCCATCATCTTCTTCACTGGTTTCCCAGAGACTTTCTCGATTGCATTCCAGAGATCATCAGATGTGGCATTACTGAACTTGTTATTGTTCAAATAGGCTGCAACTCCTTTCAAAAACGTGCTTTCACCCAAGAAGTTGGATATCATAAGGATTGTAGACGCACCCTTCTGGTATGAGATTTTATCGAATAAGGCATCAATGTCTAAGGCATCGACGACAGGCACCTGGATTGGATGTGAATTTCTCAAACCATCAAGGTCAAGAGCTTGCTGCAAGGATTCAGAAACAAAGTCGTTAAAAATGCTCCATTCTGGGAACAAGTAATCAACCGCATTGTAACCAACCCATGTTGCGAAGCCCTCGTTGAGCCATAATTCATCCCACCATTGCATTGTGACAAGGTTACCAAACCACTGGTGGGCTAATTCGTGCGCAACGACATAAGTGACCTTCTTCTTGTAAGATGGGTCTGACTTTTCCTCAGAGTATAATAAGGCTGTTGATCTGTAGGTGATTAATCCCCAGTTTTCCATGGCATTGTGTGAATACGAATGAACGGCAATCAAATCAAGTTTTGGAAGTGGATATTTGACCTCAAAAATGCGGGAAAAGTAGTCAACAATCTTTGGAGTAATGATGGAAGCATACTCAGCCTCTTTCTTATAGCCTTTAGTGGTATAAATCCGAACTGGTAAGGGTTTGTCGTCGTGATAGAGATCGGAAGTGAAAGATTCAATATACTCAAACTCACCACACGCCCAAGCAAGCAAATAGGTTGACATTATAGGAGTCTTCTGAAACTTCACTCGCCTGGATCCTGAACCTTCGGTTGTCAGTTCTTTGTCTACTGGCATATTTCCCAAAGCCATCCACTCGTCAAATATTATCAAATCAACGGTGAATGTAGCCTTCAATGCTGGTTCGTCCATACAAGGGAAAGCTTTTCTGGCATCCGTAGCCTCAAACTGAGTAGAAATCATGACCTTTTTCTCCCCATTTAAAACATATGTTGATCTGTAGAGACCAGTCATATTAGTTTGAAGCACTCCATGGTACACGACAGTAACGACAACTTCAGCATCTTTGGGTATAGATTGAGAAAGTTTGACAACAAAGTATTCTTTCTTTTCATTAAACTCAACTCCAGAAACGCTCACTCTACTTCCATCTACCTCAACATGGATTTCGGATTCGGAGATCAGCAATTCTCTATAATTCAAATACACTTCTGAAGTCTCCTCCTTAGCAATGAGATGAACATTTGTGGATCCTTTGAATGTATCGTTGTCTAAATCAATGTCACTAATCAACAAGTCATAATGAATTGGCTTTAAACCCGTAGGCAAAGCTTCATAGTATGACATTTCTTAGTGATTAAGTGAGGGAATAAAAATTTCGCAGTCGAACGGCACCAAAAGTGGGGTGGAAGGCTGCAAATTGGCATTGTTAGACAAAAATGAGAAAGTTGCAAAACGTAGAGAATTGATTGTATGTGATTAACTGTGGTTATCTTTCCTATATTTTATAGATTTTTGCCTAAAAGTATGTCAGTGATCAACCTGAACTTTGCTGGAGTCTTACAAGGTGTTCGCTTCAATTAATTATTGAACTATGATACCATTGGCGCATTGGCGATACTGTTGATCTCTTGACTATTGTAAGGAACTGAGAAGTACAGGTCGTCAAAAATCGACGTTCATCCGACTTCAGGTCCTAGTTACATTACATCCAATTGAGTAACTACAGTGGATACTTTTCAATCAATTGCTTCAAAACAACAAACCTTCGCATCTAGTGCTTTATTGTCGAAGCACTTTATCATTGAAGAAAGATTTCCTTCAAATTTGCCTTAACAATATCACAGTTTTGTGAAGAGCAGCAATTGAGTCATTTGTATCAAAAACTCCGACATAGAAAGCTTCAAGAGGCTATAGCTTCGGAGTTCTGTTGTCAGGCAGAAACTCTATTGTCGTCTGTCTGCTCTTCACGGCCGGTGGCTTGACCATTTCGTATTTCGTAAGCTGATTTGTCACCAGTAAACAAATACCAGTGGCCACATTGCTAGGAGCTCATCGCCGTCAGCACTTCAGTTATATCTGCAGAAATCCCTTATCGTATTGTCGTTTGACCTCAGTATAAGCGAGAAACGCAATGAGCTCCCACATTTTGTAGTGTTGTCTCTAAATGGGGTGCCTGTAATTTCTCTATCTTGTAGTATCTAAACTATAGCCATTGACTTCATACCTACACTTGACATTACGTTATCGTTGACTTATATCTTCAACATACACTGCATCATTCGCAATTTCGCACCACCAGACATCCAAACAAGGGGCGATTATTTCTGTAACCATGAACATCCTTATATTCCTACTATGTGCATTCGGAGCATTGGCTAGTGTCAGTTCTGATGGTGCATTCATGCTTCAGTCATATTTAATGTCAGACTTGACTCTTGACAATCACGAAGCTTGCAGGCTCATCAGTAAAGACACTTCTGGTACTGCAACAATGCATCTCTACATTGATAAAATCGATTCTACTTCTGAGATTGAAAAGATAAAGATCCCCATCTTGATAATGCGTGCTTCAGATACAGACAACTTCACTTTGGATTACGTATTTGAAGGAGAAAAACCGCCATATGAAAAGCTCATTGATGATAAGACTACCACTTTCAAACTCGAAACCAAGAAAGATGCGCCTAAGATTGACCAATCTCGTCTCCTCAATGACTATATGGTGGCAGACCCAAGAGATGGTAAAGCTCATGAACATGTCGACATAATATTTGATGTTCCCGAATCAGGAATCTACTGTGCCCTCATTGCCGTTCCAGAAAATAGCGGACTTTCCAATTTGAAGGTTGTTATCAATTCTGTGAACTCCCATGGATTGTTGGACTTTGCTGGTTGGGTTGTCTACAAGCAGTTGATCTATGGTATTTTGGTGGGTCTGGCTCTCGTGGCATACTTGATATACTATATTCTTCGGTTTAAAGTGGGAAGCAACTTTCAGAACTTGAACTCGGTATCCTTAATCTCAAAAGGAATCATTTTTCGGGTGTTGATTCCACTCCAAGTATTGTTGATTGTCCGGTGGTTCTTCTTCTTTGTGAGTAATCACTATTCTCCATCGGAGCACAAACTTCTTGCATTTTTCGATGGCTTATTATTATGGGCTGATGCATGTTTTAATATCTATATTAACTTTTGCATTTTATTATTTGCCATGGGCTATGGTGTGATATACAGCATTGGAAAGGGCTCAAGCAGCTATAACAAGATCCCATATAGCTCATGGAGGTTAGCCAAGGTGTTGTTCGTTGGTAATTTGGTGGCTCTCACATTGAATTTCGTATTCCGTGCCTCCGGAATCATACAGTATGACAAGGTACAATTTGCTGAGCTTGCAATGGGACCTATGGAGGGTGGTTCTTTCAAGCTCATTCCTGAGATTTTGCTGCTTCTTAATGGAGTATTTCCAATAGTATGGCTCATAGTATCTTTGAGCCACTATTTCAAAACCCAAAAACTAATTGCTAACTTTCCCGGCAATGGAAATGATGTCGGAGAGCGTGAGATCGCCTCTTCGAAAACATCCAAATGTTTTAAGATGTCCATCTTGGTTATATTTGTCATGCCTATATTTGTGTTCACTATGACTTCCATTGTGTTAGTGGTGGGACTTTTACGAAAGTCAAGTTTGAATTTCTCCTTTGGACAAGATGGTAGGATAGAAAATTCAGGTGAACTCGTTCGTCTAATGGAGTATGCAGCGCTTGATTCCAAAATCTACAAGTCTATGGTCTGGTCGCTTTTGCTTGAGGTTTACGGATCGGTAGCTTTGCTATACTTCATCTGGATCAAGAACAACAATGGGCTAGTAACCAAAGAAACGGTTGTCGATGAGTATGAAGTTGACTCCGAGTAGTGCTGTGGGCTAGCTAGAAAACTTCGCTGTACATTAACTTCTATAGGTGCATTCTCATCGTTAAACTTTAATATGGCAATACTTATGGTATAAATATGAGCCTAATAACTATTTCGTGAAATTGGTGGCTTTCGGTTTTCAACTTGAGTTGAAATTACACGACAGTTTGCATTAATCAATAAAAGGTACTTGGTCCCTCGATGTTCGTCATCCGCACGCTTCCTCGACTTTGTACATATATTACAATAGATACAAAGGACTACTTTCCTCCTTTCTTGTTCTTTTTGTTTCTGTTCTTGAATCCCTTCTTCTGGGAGTGCTTCTTGTTGAACTTTATACTGTCAGACAAACTTCTGTCTCCAAGTCCAATTTCACGCGACACGGCGGTGCCAGCCTCCACGCCAAACTTCTCTATTCTAGCCAAGTCATTTCGAGAAGCTTCGGCTGCTGCTTCGTCACCGAATTTTTCAGCTCGTTTGATCTTTTTTTGTAACAATTCCACTGCTAATTTCTTCCTCTCTTCTGGTGACAAGACTTTTTTCTCGGGTTTGCTCTCCTTTTGTTCCTCTTCCTCGATAGCAGTGTTCTCCTTAGCAGGCTCAGCAGCAGCTTCATCCGCTACATCTTCTTCTTTGAGTTCTTCTTCAGGTTTGGTTGCTTCATTATCACCAGCCGTGGAATTTTCACCGCCATTCTGAGCGTCATGTTCGGTCAATCGCTGAACCAAGTCAGCTTTCTTACCATCAACAGCCAATCCACGAGATTTCAAAACCTCCTTCAAGCTGGCTACAGTTTGCGACGAGTAATCACTCATGGTTGTGTTGTTGTTGGATGTCGAAGTGCGTTGTGAATTAGCACCATAGTCCGATTACATAAGCACGATAAGCTAGAAGAAGTAAAAAGATTATCAAAGTTAAAGGCAGTAGAACACTGTGCTTGCTTTTCTCTTTCAGGCTCCAGTAGTTCTTCGTTAATGTTCCATTTTCTGCCTTTATAGCCCTGTAATTTTGTCAATACTAGACTGCGAGCTCTATGCAAAGCACTAGTAGAACTATGACAATCGCCACTAGTACTGACAATATTACCACAACTGCAATCCGAGACGCTGGATAGAAGTCTTTTTGCAACAGCATTTGGATCTGAAAGTATCGAGTAAGACCTAAGCAAGCTGTCACTAAGCCCAAAAAGATGCAAAGAGGTCCAAGCGGGGCGCCTAGTCTCAGCATTACCGAGACCTTATTATCGTCAATTACATGAGTGCTTCCGTCTGTGAACGTTACTGATACCGATTTCATATCGAGTCGATAAAATTGATGAAATGCAACACCAAATGTTAAGAAGCCAATTGCCGTTCGAGTCCATGCGAGAAACGTTCTTTCGTTAGCCATCTACCGTTAGTATTTGCAATTGCACGCCATAGAACATACATACATGATCTCGTGCTACAGGCCCTTTATTTTCGAGAAGAAGCGAGGAATAGTTTATCAGATCCCTACATTTTTCAGCCATGGTTCTTGATTTCTTCTCCCCAACTTCTTCACTTTGGGTAGGCACAGCCAGCACATTTTCTTCTCTGGTCTGTTCGGGCGGTCGCCTAATTCTCATAGCGCTGTTCGCGCGAGGCAACTCCATAAATAAATACAATTAGAAGCCTGATAAGCCGGGGTTATGACTACCTAATTGGTTGTGCGCGCACGTGACTTGCATACCGACAGATTTATACTAATACACATAGAATTAAAGGCTCAACCGCTAGTCAGACATCTCCAGGTCGCTATCTGTGCTAATAAAGAACAAAGTTGCACCATTGTCGTTCACCTGCCACACATTCGCGTCCTCATACAATTTTATACATTCCTGGAACTGGTCCGCGGTAAACGAACGTCCAAGAACTCGGTTTTTAAGGTCGTCCATTGGCAACGAACGTCCTTCTCTTATGGAAATATTCCTGATCAATTGGAAGATTGTTGTAAGGTACGATGTGTCTTCAGGTGGTCCATCATCGTCAACATACAACGACGATTTCGAAACTTGCATCAATCTTAAAGCCTCCTCGACATCTTCAATCGTAACAGTGTTATCAAATCTGATTCTTGCAAGCGCCTGAGCCATTCTTAAAATACCCAACACGGTTCTTGGTGTGATATGCGAGAACTTTTTGACCGAACCTTCGTTTCTCTTGGACTCTTTACGCATACTGATGTAGGAATTGCCAATATAATCTCCAACTTCTTTGGGAACGACTGGTCTGTAAGTGCGAGCCAAGGAAATGTACTGACGGATGGTAGCAGAGTCCAATGGGACGATTTCGCTTTCAGGTTGTTTGTTATGCATATGAACGTAGGCAACGTGCTGGGCGAGTCGTTCATCAGAGTCTCTCGTAGGCTGATCTAACATCAAGTACATTATATCAAATCTTGATAATAATGCAGCTGGAAGATTGATGTTTTCATGTGGTGATAATTTGGGGTTGTATCTTCCATACAAAGGATTGGCGGCAGCAAGAATTGATGTTCTGGCATTTAAAGTGGTGTTGATACCGGCTTTTGAGATCGATATGGTTTGCTGCTCCATAACCTCATGAATCGCAGTTCTATCTGATTCTTCCATCTTATCAAATTCATCGATACAACAAACTCCACTGTCTGCCAAAACCAAAGCACCACCTTCCAAAACCATCTCGTCGGTGATGGGGTCTCTCATAACGGCTGCGGTCAAACCAACACCAGAAGATCCTCTACCAGTGGTGTAGACGGATCTTGGAGCAATCTTTCCTATAGCACGCAATAATTGGGACTTGGCCACACCGGGATCACCCATAAGACAAACGTTGATGTCACCACGGATTTTTAATCCATCACCAATTTCCTTGGTCACACCACCACATAATAGTAAAAGTAGAATCTTCTTGACATCGAGATGCCCATAAATTTCTGGAGCAATCGACAGAGCCAAACGGTGGTAGATGCCGCCTTCATCGTGTAATTTTTGAACTTTTAACTTGATTTCTTCTGTCAATTCAAGTGATTCATATTGCTTTTTGTGCTGCTTGACATATTGGGCTTCCAAATACGTCTCAGTAAGTAAACCAGCCTTGAGGGCACGGAACCCAGTATATGGTGCAGGCATGAAAATCCCCGCTATATCCACCACATCTCCAGGGTTCATCGTCCTAACCAAGTCACCGTTAACGTGGACTGTAAGGGTTCTGGGGATATGTCCCACTGGGACTTGATTTGCCAATTCTTGAATTTTTACCTCCTGGAAAGATGAGAACTTTGATGCTCTAGTAGACATGAACAATTGGCCCTTTGTGTTGTTTGCCTTACAAACGGGCGAATTGCATTCAGATAAAGGTGTAAACACTCTTGAGGATACCTCTTGAAAAATTTCAAAACCACACTTGTCACAAGTATAAGCATTGACAAGAACCGAAGGCTTCACGTCTGAAACTCTCGTCACTATACCACGCACAGTAATAAGCTGTCCCACATAGCTGCCTTTGACGTCTCTAACAGCCAATGCTTTTGAGTTACTAAAATCTGAGGTGGGCTTAAAGTATAAGCAGTATCGACGAATGAGCTTGGATGGAAAGATATTGTCGGCAGGTTGGTTATCTTGACGGACTCCTTCGCCATTGTTGGAGTCGAATCCATCTCGCAAGCTATTATATTCTTCATTATTATCTTGTTGCAATCTCAAATTGCGGAGCTTTCTTTGGTGTAAGATCACATCAAGCACATCATCTTTGTAAGAAATGTCTTTCGTAGGCTCTGGCATCAATTCATCAACCACGCTGCTGAAGAGTTCCACGTATCTATAACAATTTTTAATGATATGACCAATAAGTGAATTAGGGCTGGTGGAGCTTTGAGTTTGAGAATTAGGTCCAGCAAAGAACTGGTTTTCATGATAGTTTTTCAAATCCTCAAGGTCGATATAAAGAGTTGAGAGCTCTCTGTTTGCAATTCGTTGCAAAAGACCCAAGTATTTTGGTCCGTTGTACTCAATTTCATCGCTGATATCAGTTTGGACTTCTTCACTGGAACCTTTAAAATGGGTCAAGAAGTCACGAATCGACAGTTTTATGTCTTCGTAGTTCACATTGAGCTGAATAGCTGGAAGAACAGTCGAGGTCGTTGACATGATTGACCGTGGCTATAATTGAGCTATCCTTTACTGATAATGAGATGAAGTTTGACAGGCGTTTTTTCAGCGCGTTTGATGTAAATTAGACCGAAACAGGAAAAATTAACTGTACAGGAACTCAGCGGTTGCGATCACTGCTGGTGGTAAGGTGCAACTATCAAGCTATAAGCAACTAGCAAGCAACGTAGCAGATGTACTCTGAAGTCACATCTTCGATAAATATGTATTTTACTGGTGTTACACTGACATAAGATCTACTAATGCAATGGCCGCAGCTCGTTCCTCGGACTGTGGTTTCTTCAGACTCCCATTGGGTTTTCGTAATGACTCTGCGCCGATGGTAGCCCAGTCCTCTTCATCAGTATCTGATTCGTCTCCATGATGACCGCCATGGTTAGCAACAGGTGATATGAGCGAAGTAGAATGAGAAAGAGAACTGTGTTCGTAAGGCTGCTTTCTAGCTACCTCTGGAGGATGCAGAGGTTTTGGCAATGATGAAGAAAGGGTACTTCGTATGTGAGATTCATTGAATGAGGACTTTCTTCTTCCAGCCGCCGACATGGCAGCTTCAATGCTTTCAGGAGATGTGTTAATGGTGTGGTGAGCAAAACTCAGACCGAGTGAGTTGATTGGTGATGCAGAAAGTGGTGGTGGAGAATTGAATGAGGTTGTCGAGTTCTTGCCCGAGGACAAAATATAATTGTCGAGATTGTCAAGCGAATTGAGCCTGGAACGATTGAATATAGGATGACGATACTTGTGTACCGCAGCCGACGACGACTTGCGCCGGCTGGCAGCTCCAGGAGGTGGTGAAGTTACCTTGAGAGGAACCCTATCAGCAAACTTGATGGGTGGTGACCGTTTAAACTTGGCGTCGTAATCGTTATCGAAAACGAAGAGTTCATTGTCACTCTCGCTGGAGCTTTCACTTTCATCCTCAACACCATCCATAGGGTCATCGTCCTCGGAGTCCGAGGCTATGGCTGACGATTCCATTATGTTTTCGTTAGGAACTCGCACATTATGCAAGTTACTTTTGGCATTGGTGATACTCTTTCTGCGAAGCAGTTGCTTTTTTGTCCAGCCTAATTTCAAGCCCGTTTGGTTACGCAAGTCTTGAACGCTGAGTGGTGGTTTTTCCGGACCAGCAGGATTACCTGGAGCAGCACCGGCTCCTTCGGTCCCTTCCGTGACAATATAGTCTGATCCGTCATGACGCACAGCCCATTGTCCCCAACCAATTTTCTCAAATACGACATCATTAGTTGGGTCCTTCTGTTCCATGGCGGCCATTATGAGCCTTCTCTGTTTCGACAACGAGAGCAATTCGAAGCCAGGCACCTCAATGGATAACTGGGCCGTTATGTGTCTAATGGGCAACGGACCATGGCGTATCAAGAGATTCGCAAGCCGAGTAGGAGTAATTTTGGAAGCGACTTGAATGCCTTCTGGAGAAGAAGTCGATAGGATATTGCGATTTGGAGGACTTGACATAGCGATTGAATGGAGGAGCACTTCGTATTGGATAAAACGTTGGTGTGGAGACACGACGGTTCTTATCACCTGTGTGCAACGGTTATTGTTCCGAACAATGGATCGTTAAATTTCACCAAAATTCGATCCTGACAGTTGAGGTCGACCGGTGAATGTTATAACACGCAGAAAATAATTGAAAAACGCGAGATATCTTTAAAATTCGTTCAATTGAAAATGTGAAACAAGAATAAACCACTCTTTTTAATATTTCAGTTTGGATATTTCAGCTTGTCTGCAGGTTACAAACAATCAACGATATTAGGTATCGACAAGCGAGAGTAGTTTCTTAGGGTCACAGAATAGTTCTTGGTATGAAACGGTAAGAACTGCCGATTTTTTTCGAGAAAAAGATGGTTTTTGTGGCTAAATTGAAGCAAGTTATATTTGAACCCAACCAGCGCGTGGCTATCAGAACAAACACCGTGACTCAGGTGTGGTGCATGGGTGTTATGCCCCCCATGCTTGCCAGGGTACGACATAGTGGGGCAATATTATCCTAACTGGGACGCGAAAAGCGGGTCAGCGCACATAATAAAATAATAAAGGTCACTGGTTACTTTGTTAGTGGTGGATGCTTTGGTCTACAATGATGAATAGGCAAAAGAGTATAGTTGTTAGCCAGCATTTCGTGACCAAATTTAGGTTTTCCTGCAGACGGACCCGGTCATGGATATGAGGCTTGGGCCCCACACTCCCAGATTCGTTCCCGCGGCGGCCAAGTTGAGTGTGCGAGTTTCAAGTGGCATTGCGGTCGTCAGTTAGAGTTGCAGTGCGAAAAGTTAGGCTAATTGTGCGACTTGATAATAAGTGCGATTAGGTGAGTTCACTATTTAGGGCACAGTGCTTGGTCTTACAACGCATTGAGCTGTGGTTGCATCATTGATGCCGGAGGAAGTAGCACCAAAGCTTCCTGATAGCACTTTAAGTGTACTTGTAGAATCCATTAAACTGTTTCTTCCTGAGCAGGATCATAGTAAGATTCAAATTCTTTGCCTAATTGACCAACAGACTAATACGCTTGTTGGAGCTGTAGGTTTTGAAGATGGTGTACCGCTTGCAGTAGAAGTGGCCAGGACCAAGTCTATGGTGGACGCTACGATCTCAATGGCTGGAGGTGCCAAAATATTCGACCCCACAATTTTATCGTTGATCGTACAGTATGAAGGACAAGATCTTGTGACCGTATTCAAGTCACATTTGTATATAAGTATACTTTTACATAGATAGCATATAACCTACCAGGCACATTCACTTTCTTGTTGCATTTTGTCCACTGTACTTGTTCACTACTTGCTCATTTTCGTTCACATTTGTTCTCTTATCTTTCTTTAATTCTTCATCTTCCTCACTTCGTCTACAGAGATCATTTGTTGTGTCTTATTGCGTAAGTATCAGAGCTACGATTACGATGGTGGCCATCTAACTTTGTCCTTTACAAAGAAGGAAAGTTCTTGTCGTCAACAGTTGGCTTAGCAGAGCCAGCACCCTCACGGGCACCTCCTCTGTTTCCACCTCTGCCTCTAGGAGCACCTCTGCCCCTGTTTCCACCTCTGTTTCCGTCTCTTCCTCCTCTACCTCTGCCACCAAAGTCACCTCTTGGAGCAGGCTCGGAGTCAGCAAACTTGGCGTCAATTTCCAAAAACTTCTTCTCCTTAGGAGCCTTAGCCTTGGCCTTCTTGACAACTGAAGGTTCAACGTATCCTTGTTCGGCCTTCTCAATTTTTTCAGCACTGGTCCACTTGGATTCGGCACCTTGGTTGGCTTGTCTGACCTTCTTGGCTCCATCCAATTCCTTTTGCTTCAATTCCAACTCGGCAATGTAGTCTGCCAAAGATTTCTTGGGAGTGTTGTCAACTGGCTCGGCGGACTCGGCGTCTTCTTCTAAACCAGCAACGGCATCGGCGGCACCTTCAGCCTCGGCTTCGACTTCCAAGTCTGCAGCACTCTTTTGGCCCCAGCTTTGCTTGATCTTCTTTCCGGAATCGGACTTTCCGGATCTAGAGTGACGGTCAAATGGTTTTTTGTAGTGCTTGGATGGGGTGGAAGATGGAGCACTGACTTCCTTGTTGTTAGCCTTGTTCTTCAATGCGGCTTCGTTACCGGTAGCCTTGGACTTCTTCTTAGCCTTGGCTGGGTCGGCAGAAGGTGGTGGTACATCAGCCTTCTTCGATGAAGTGGTGTTTTTCACGACCTCCTTGGTTGCAAGAATAGGTGTTGAGTCGTCCTCAACATCGTTCCCCAACAAGTGGTACAAGTTCTGAGTTAGTAACATAGCTCAATTCAGGTGGTGTAATGATCCTGTGCTGCCAATTCCTCATGAGGAGCTTTTTAGCAGCTTTTATTGTTGCTTTATTAAAGGTCACAAGATGAATGACGAATCTTCAATTGAGGCAATGACGATCTCTATCACACCATATTAACATATCGAGGTCTATGAGAAATGAATAATCCACTTTAGACATCATATAAATGTCTACTTACCTTATTTTCGAAAGACATGTCTCTCAATCGATTTACTCTCTGTCTCAGTCTTGAAAATTTTGCTGACTGAATGTCGACACACTTGCGCCTTTGTGTAACTTCCCCAACTTTGGCTTGCGTAATTGTGGGCATGCTCGGTGGGAGCGCGTGAGTAACTGGTATACTACAGCCACAGGTAAGATAATGGAGACATATATTTTTAGCTCGTCTTAACGAATGTATCGCCAATTCTTGTGAGAAATGTTCGAATTGCTCCTCGAAGATCTGTCGATATGCTTTTGGTAAATAATTGTAGTGTTAGCTGGTACATCTCGGGAGAATACTTGACAAAGTCTTCTTCATCCAATTCAATGTAGCCTTGATAAATCTCAATAATTACTGGCTTCCAGGTGGTGATGTTGCGCTGTTGGTTGGTTTCATCAAACTCGGTGAAACGGTCAATGATGTTGTTGCATAACGGAATGATTTGCTTCATTATTATAGCTTTAGCAGCATTGTCTGTTTTGTCATCGTCGCAGTACATTTGCAACATGATATTAATGAAAACTGCCGCTGACGACGATTCTTGTTTGAGTAAATTGGGGAGTCTTTCGATAACTCCGGCATTCCATATACGCACCCGCAACTCGTAGTCATCGTTAAACCTTTTAGCAAAGTCGTAGCTGAACCTCAAATACCCAGCCATTTGAAGCAAATTGGTATATGGAACTGCCTCGTAGAAATCGTCGTTTTTGAAAAGCTCTGACAATGTCTCGATCATCAATAATTGAAGCACACACTTGACCACAATCGAAGACTTATCGCGCGAACGTTGGAGCCTGGCTTCAGTGTCATTGATATGGTTTTCAGGAGCAGGCTTTAATGATTCTGTATCATCGGTCTCCACCTCGTCTGCCATATAGGAATATGCCTTATCGTCAATTGAAGGGTGCTCCTTGACTGAATGCATTGGATCAGCAGTGAATAATTCTTTCGCCGTGGTCAAGTCGTATAAATCATGAATTGCTTTGGTTACCAAATTCCATTGATCTTGATCAAACTTCGATGCATTTTCGATTAACAACGAATGTAAGCACGATCTTCCAATCCTGGCAATGGTATCATTTTCTTGACAGATACAGGAGATGAATAAGTTCAAATACTCATCCAACATGCGATTTAATGCGTCAAAATAGTGGGTGAACACTGTGACCATATTGCGCAATGCTTGGATTAATGTAGTTGAAAGCCAAACCGACAATTTATCGTTGTCGTCGATATTGTTCAACTCCCAATGGTTGCTCAATACACCAAATATTGGGAACAAAAGTTGACGACAGACAAGGTCCCAGAAATTGTTCTCAAAATGCTCACCATATTCGAGCAAGATATCAAACAAAGCGTTTAGTGCTCGAGACCGGACTTCCAACTCCTCACCAGTCATGGTTATATCATAAAAGCCAAAAAGAATTGGGAACCACAATTTCACGAGATTGTCATTCTTATCTGAAATCACATCATTAGCATCCGTATTAGTGTAACCAGGAATTTCTTTTATCAACTTTCGCAAAACATCTAAAGAGAGCAAACTGATGCGTTGAAACCTTTCATTCTTGGCCAACTCGGTGAAACAAACTACCAAATCAGCAAAAGACTCCTGCTGACGAACAGTATCAATGTATTCTTTATTGATCCAATTGGCCATTTTGAAGCTCTTATTAACCAAAGTTTCTTTGTTCTCTTTAGCAGTGACACTCAAGGTACCAAAAATTGTCTTCCATCCAGATTTGATTTTAGTTGATCTTGCAAGGATCATATTGTTGATACACTCCAATACCATATCCTTGACTTCCAAAGACTCATTGTGACGAACGATATGTTCAAAGGGTTTCAAAAATTCTTTTTGAAACTTGAAATGCGACAATTCTTCAATCTCAAAGAATCTCATCGACAACTGCCTCAAAGAATCCAAAGCGAAGAAAACAATAGCCGGATTACTATGACAACCAACCCGGTTGAAAATCTCTCCAATGATAGCCCAAAGTTGCGACCATTCAAGACGAATACGACCCATGTTATAGTAACAGATATCAACTATCTTTTGTAACGAAAACATTCTTGGGTTACTGCTTTGACCAGAAGAGTCAATTTCCTCAGAAGATACGTCAGATAATGCTTTGACGAATTCAGCAATAGCTTCTCCACTTAGATTGGAACTATTTGTGAAAACCTTGTCAACTGCAACCTCGAGTTCTGTCTTTGTAAGGAGTTGAGATATATGTGGGGTGAGCCTTTGGTTATGAAACTTGTTGGAAGCAGTCTGTGATGCAGTAGGATGTGAGGTAAACAGACTGAAAAAGCTTGTTGCTGCTGACTGATTACTCTCAGTCGAAGTTCTGTTGACCATTTTGGCAGTGGACACATCAGGGATCGAGTTCTGATCAATTCCTTGTGCAATCAACTGTAACCTCTCGAGTTGAGATACAGAAGTCAACACTTGCATCCATGCTGACTTCATGTAGTTTCCTTCGCTTACCGCCAAATCCAACATCATGTAAATTGCGTCCACATTCTTTTCTTTCATCTCTTCGTAGCTGTGTAAATTCTCAAATTGAACTAGAGCACCAAGAAACGATTTCCGAGCATAATCGAGATCAAACATGCAACTGATTTTGATTGAAAGTCTGATTCCTTCGAGGCAAACTCGTGAGATTTCACTGTCGTCGTACTCTTTGAATATTTGCGTCAATCCTGCCAAAATTGACATCCATATGGTGTCAAAAATGGACTTTACATGATAGACATTGGATGCAGCATAAAATACGCCCTTTGAAACTTCAGCTTTCAGCTTCTTTCCCAAATCCCTGACTAGTTTTTCAGTCTTGGTAGCCATCTCCTTAGAGGCATGTGAGTAGGCTTCTTTGTTCAAATCTCTGCCACCGAAGAGCCCCAATCCTCCAGAATGTTGTACTTGAATATCACCAGCAAGCAACGCAGCATATTGCTCCGACACAAGCACAATCTCATTCTCTTGCACTTCACGGTAGATATCTTCCAAAAACTCTCTTGGTAAATCCTGATCATTGTCAATTCCCGAATTGTTCTTGATGAAACTTTCCACCGTCATCCTATTCTTAATTTGAAGCGAATGCAAATCGGTGTTGAGCAAAATGACAGAATAAGAAAGGACATACGCCGTTTCTGCGTTGGCAAAGACGGAAGGGTTGCCTTGAACATATCGTTCTGCAAATTTTAACATGTATCTGTCGATCTTCTGGGACTCACCGAAAGTCTGAATGATTGTAAGAATGTTCTCATAGCTTGCACGAAATCGGTGTCGGCAAAGTCCATTTGATCAACGAAGGCATGCATGACTGCAACGTTTTGCTCGGGTTTCCTTCTCCCATGTATTCTCCAATTACAGCCTTGTCAAGTACCTTCAGTTTCCAACAAAAACTTGGGCAATATCTTTCGGTGAATCTGAAGGAATGAAATGATGTTGCAAGAAATGCTCAATACCTTTCTTGGCCTTTTGATTGAAAAGCTTCACACCTTCCAAAAATGCTTTCTTTCTTTGTTTCAGATTCTCGAATTGTTCAGGATCGTCAACGTCACTGATCTCCAACGCTGAGCCATTAACGAAGGATGCATTGCGAGAGTTGAAGGCAGTTGACTTGCTCGAGTCAAGAAGTGGTGTGGGAGCAGTAGTATCATGACTGCTCCGAGTAGCTTCTTCCTTGAAAGTAATTCCTTTCTGAGCCCATGAGTATAATGACCTCAAAAGGGCAACGTTACAACTTAACGCACTTATCTTCAATGCAAACTCGAGGGGATACATGTTGTATACATCTGGTTCTGGAGGTTTTGAGCTCTTAGTGGAGCTGGTAAGATTGGCGATCTTGCTAATGTCGTAAACAGAGATACCCTTTCTTCGATTATCATAGAAAGCTGCTCTTTGTTGGGGAGTTACCTCGATCCTACTCAAGGAGAGCTTCGTCAAAAGATCGACAATCTTCTCACATATACTAGGCATTGTACTGTCACAATCGTAATTCAAGTAAAATTCGATAATACAGCGGGAGTCATTACACAACCGCTCTATTATTGAAAGTAGGTAGCGCTTTTGGTGCGCTGTCGAGGTTCTCATTTCAGCAACAGGAAGATAAATTTCATCCCAGAAAACAGGAATTTCTTGCTTGAACTCGGAACGTAAGTTCGATATGATGAGCCAGAAGATTTCCAACGATAATTCGAAAACAGGTGCCAATGGAGAGGCAGCATTGCGCGATAATGTCAAGCATAAGTACTGCCTAACGGCGTTGATCAAACGGGTCTGCTCACTAGAATTCGAGGAAAGAATGACCACATCTTTGCTGAGAAAAATCTCAATATGCTCTTTGAGGATAGTGTGGACTATGTGTTATGATAGAAGCTTGGACCTCACTGAGTGTGATTTCATGTCAATTGTCGTTTCAGAATCAATAGGCTTGACTGAGAGTTTACACATGGAGCGAAAAATCAAGAAAGCGTCCTTTACCAAATAGGTCCTCGTCTCCTTCCAGGGCTTGGTTCGCCTCCTGGACCCTTTCGCTGTCTAGCGCGCTATTATTGAGTCGGCTCCAAGATTCTCTAGGGTCAATTTCTGAACCGGCTTCACATGCCTGTCATTGATGGCTCATCTTCACCATTTGGAACATCAAATTCATCTTTGCTGTCTTTGGGTGACGTGAAATTGGTGCTGCTGCCTATCTTTTTCGATTTTAATGTGGTGTCGCTGATTCTTCGAAATATGGAGCTAATCACCTGTGTGAGAATTCCCTGAGCCACAGCTTGATTACGAGGAGTCAACGAAAAGATGAACACGTTGTAGATCTGACGAACCGCTTTTAACAAAGCAGCACCATGACAAGGCATGAGGAGAACGCTGTTCATTAAAGATCGAACAACTTGAAGTTCGACTTCTGGGTCGGTGCCTTCTCCATCAAAACACGACGAAATGACATCCACCGATGCATCAGTGAGCTGTACCTTATCTTTAGCATCTTCAAACACGGTATAGTCAAATAGCTTTGAGAAAAGGTCTAAAGCTTTCGCTTTCATAGTGTTATTAGGTGTTTTACACGCTGCTTGAAGTGCATCGAAGATTATGTGAGGATCTCTCGAATGTGGATCGTTCAAAGAATCCATAGCTTTCTGCATAGTGGCTTTGAACGCTTCATCTTTCTTGACTTCCTTGCTGTTCATGATATAATCAAACGCATTCTTGAAGATGTGCAGATTATCCACCGTGGCAGTAGAGCTAAGTGAGAGGGTTGAATGTCGTCTGGAATGGCTGGTACCGTGACCCGTAGCGGGCTCGTTGTGTGACTCGGCTGTCACATCGGCCGTGTCGTCCGCATCCACATCGTCGACGTTTATCTGCGGCGAGCTGACTTCAACTGTTGGAGTGCCTTCTTCACCCGCCGGTGAAACTTCATCATGCTCAACTTGGACTTCGCTAGGCTCGAGTCCTGCTTCTGATTTCCCCTCAATTGCATCATCGGTCACAGTCTGAGTGCCGTTGGATACTTCAGGGTCCGAATTAGGAGCCACTTGTGTCGGTTGTTCACCGGCAGATCCATCTCGGTTCAGAGATTCAGAGTAATCACCTTCACCGTTATGTCGATGTGAGCTCAATTCAGGTCCCACGTCATTCTCCGGTTCTGGATTTCGGCTCGCTAAGTCCTCGTTAGACATGTCGACTATAGGACAGATCTCTTGCTTCTGCTAAGATCGAGTGCCGATTGTTGATAATCCCTGGTGCGCGCACACACAGGCAGTGCAGCCTAAATTGAAACCCCAGTGATTCTGACATAATCGAATACTATTAAAGTTTGTACAATAAAAGCTGGGGTTCGTAAGGATTAGCTACTAAAAGCTTAATAGTTTAATTCTTGAAGCTCCACAATCATATAAGCGCATATTTATATCTGTTAAATGAGATGCTGAGGGATTTATTGAGAAACTCAAATTGCATCTAAATTACCCCCTTTGGCATTCAGGATCAATTTGAATATGTTTTGATTCATCTGTAACATCCTCGTGTAATTCAAAGTCATCTCCGTTTATGAACGCATACGGCGGGACGTTATCTTAGCAGCTTGATTAATGACGTTTCTGGTTTGGATTCCTTTTTCCACACCTTACCAAATATTTGCAGCCAGTGCGGCAAATATTCCCACATATTTCGTTAGTGTTTAAAAAGAATTAAATACAATATTTGAGTGATGACAGACCACTCGGATAGGCCCTCAGTAGATCCCGTCGCGTTCGAAGGCGATGAAGTGTTGACGAAAATGTCGAACACATTCCTAGCACTTATAGCTGAGCAAAGGCAAAGACAAGCGCTACTCCTCAGTCGGGTAAACGTCAAAGAGAACAATATCCGAAACGATGTGAGTAGTATGAAGTTGGCCTTGAGCAGGATGGAATCGAAGTTGGAGGCGAGACTGGAACTGGGATTGATATCGAGATTGGAATCGAAATTTGATGAAATGATAGCTGACTACTTCGAACTAAAGATGGGAATGCAAAGCATACTCCAGCTTTTGCTGAATCATCATAATGCCCCAAATCCGGAAAATCAAAGGAGAAGGGAATCAATTTCTCCACCACAACTGTTCCTGCTGGAAACACTGCTGTACCACTTGAGCTCGGAAGAAGAAAGCAATCAATTTGAACCTTCTTCAGCAAAGCATGCTATTAGTGAAGTATCTCAAGAAACAAGTATAACGAAGCTGAGCAATGGGCCCAAACGCAAGAGGGTCAATAGAATTCCGAAGAAAGCTCCGATAGTTCTTAACGCACGTTGCATCCCGGACCTCATGGATGAATACAAAATCATAAAGAACTACATTTGGCAGAAGTCAGTTCGTGACCGATATTACTTATCAACTCGCAGGATTCTTTATCAATATCTTGAAGACAAGGGCGAGATGTTTGACGATGAAAACAAGACCGTGATCGTGTTGGAAAATTATCGTACTTTTCATCGTTATACAATAACAACTTTAGCGAGATTGTTCGAGTCATGGTCCGACAAGAAGTATCTTGGGAAAGGTCGCGGGCATATTAAAGATTTGTATTCTGAACTTACCAGACAACGAATCGACGAGGCATTGAGACAATTTGTGAACTCGCCACTCTGCTATCGGCCCGACTTTGTTTCTGACAAAAATGATACGATGAAGGCGCAAGATCAACCAAACGTGGGGTAATATATCATATCACGCGGTTAGATTTTATTGAAGCGAATATGTTCAGGAAGCTTGCTATGAAATATGAGATAAATATGAGATTTATTTTTGCTAATTTTTGGCTATAGCTCTAAAATCTTCAACACAGTTTGAGAGGAATCGAGCTTGATTATAAAAAGGGGAAAGTAATTGAATGCTAATGAATGAGGTAATGAACACAAACTGTAAATTAATAGCTAATAATCATGTAATCTAACGACCACAACTAGAACTCGCTAAGTGCCACTGCAGTAGCTTGGAAATCATCGTGAGAGATGGAAACACTAACACCCTTCACGCCAGCCTTCTTGGCAGCTTCAAGCGCTGATCCATGAAGAACCACCTGAGGAGCACCTTTAGCATCACGAGTGATCTCGATATCCTTCAAGGCAGCACCTCCACCTTGCGATGAGACACCAAGGGCCTTAAAAGTAGCCTCTTTGGCAGACCAAGTTCCAGTGTACGAAGCTTGTGGGCAGGCGGCTTTGGAGCAATATTCAACTTCACCAGCAGTGAAGTTTCTCTCAACAAAAGTAGAGTTTTCCAAGTTGAGAGCTGAAATCAACTCCACATCCACACCGACGCCCTTTGAAGACTTGTTCAAGCTCGACAAAGCGTTGGCGGTTGAGTTTGCAACAGCACTCACATATGTCTTGTCACTTTGAACCGATTTCTGGGTGAAAACCAACTCCTTCTTTGAGCTATCGAGACGAGCCAATGGGTCCAAGTAGACTGGCTGTTCCAATTCGTCACTGTATGGAGGCTTGTCCTTTGCAACAAACATGGTGTTTCTGGTGATGGCATTGTGCATGTATCTGTAGGTTCTCTTGTTACGAGCAGTCACCTTAGTTGCATAAGCTTCGTAAGTACGTTTGTCCAACGAGGCATACAAGTAGTCTGAGTTGACAACAACAGCTTGAGCACCCTTTTGACCGAAACCGAAGGAGGTAACCGAAACGGCCTTGATTCCATCAGTCTGAATGGATCTAGATGGATACAACACATACTCGAATTGCTCAAGGACCTTATCAACGTTATCAGCGTTACGGTTACCTGGCACAAGACCAGAGTTCAAAATTTGAATGGCACCATTCAACATCCAAGCTCCTGCTGCTCCCTTAGGGTGACCAGTCAAGTACTTCTGGAAGACACCAAACACTGGGTTACCCTCGCTTCTTCCCAAGTGTCTCATCATTTCATTGATGGTGGCAGACTCGTTCTTGTCATTGGCCACGGTAGAAGTACCATGGAAAGAGCAAACACCAATATCGTCAATAGTCAAGTCAAATGCTGCCAAGGCACCTCTCAATGGAGCAATTCTAGGGTCCGACTTGTAGAAGTTGTTACCCCATTGTTGCTTAGCGTTGGAAGTTTGACGCTTGGCTTCACGGTGGATTTCCTCAGTACGTTCTCTCATGAACTCTTCAAGAGAGAATTGATCACCGTATTCCTCCTTGGCCAATTCAGCCTCCTCAGACAAAAAGTCGATTTCTCCTTCTTCCCACTTCTTGATCTCTTGCAATCTCTTCTTCAACTGTCTGGATCTGTACTTGATGTTCAACATAGCAGATGGGTATTTCAAGTTACCATGGTGCTCACGAGCAGTGGTCAAAATACCCTTACCTGGAGCAGGAACAGAACGTCCAATTTTATCAGTAGCAGTTGCAGTCATGGCAATAACGGCATGGATTGGAACACCCATCTTGAGAGCCAAATCAGCTGTCATAATAATCTGGATACCAGAACCTTGCGATTCCATGAAACCTGATCTTGTGGTAGTCGTAGGTCTTGACATTTCCTTTGGAGTTCTTCCGTGTTCAAACTCAGTCACAGCGTTAGATGTGGCATTCATGTTGGCGAACTCATAAGAACCTTCCTCTTGGAAGTCATCGTATCCACCAACAATACAAACCTTAGCTTTACCGCTCAAGATGGTCTCCATTCCTACATCAACAGACTCCACAGCAGTGGCACATGCACCGACGGGAGTCTTGATAGGACCTGAAGAAGACAACAACAACATATTAACCCAAGCAGCCATGGTGTTGATGAAAGATTCCTGCAAGATATCGTTTTGAATTTCTTTATCGGCATATCTGTCTTTGAACATTCCTCTCATGGCAGATTGACCACCCATACCAGAACCAGAACAGTTACCAACTTCTGAAACATGGACATACTTGTAGAACTCGTAAGGGTCGGTGATACCAGCCGATAACAAAGCTTCAACTGTAGAGACCAATACGTACAAAGTAATTGGATCAACTTGGTTGATGGTATCTTCGGGGATACCGTAGTGGCGAGCATCCCATCCAGTAGGAATTTGACCAGCAACAAGTCTGTCAAATCTCAAAGCCTTAGGAATGTACAAAGTAGCACCCTTCAAGATCTTGACGGTGTACTCACCAGAGCCATCAATTTCAAAGATCTCACACTTATCACCATGCTGGAGCTTGTATTGTTCAGCAGTTTCTTTGGAAGCTTCAAATTCTTCCAAATCGTGCTGAATCACCACTTCTTGAATGAACTTCTTCTTCTTTGGATCGTATCCACCAAACAATTCTGGTTCGACAAGACGGATACCAGAGTGCTCCAAAATTTGCTCCTCGTACTTGGCCTTAATATCCTTGTCTTCAACAGGTTGTTGAGTCTTGGCGTCAACCCATCCAGAGTAAGGTTTACCCTTCAAGTTACCATTGTGGTACTTGATCAAGCCCATGATCCAAGCCATTTCAATGGCACCTTCCAAAGAGAATTCACCATTAGCTTCCATTTCCCATCTTGTTCTGGCATTACCCCATGGTCCCACTTCAGCAAAACCAGTGACAACAATGGTACTTTCCAAGTCTAACATTCCCTCAAGATTTGGCGAAACTTCCTTGATTTCTTCGTAAGATTTCAATCCAGGGAACTCAAACTTCATGTTGGCTCTTGGTTGCACCTCAACTGCGGTATAATTGGCATCGACATCGTCACCATTGACAACCTTTTGCTCAATCGAAGATTCGATAGAGACAGCTCTGCGTACATCAGCCGACTCCATAACATCAGTTCTCAACTTGGTGGTCAATTCCTTCAAGTTGTCAAGGAATTGCAAGCCACCGTTCAAGTCTGCCATAACGGGACTCTCTTGGCACAACTTGACCATTTGAGGAGTCATCAAACCCAAGATGTTGAAAGCCATCTCTTTTTGACTGAATGTTCTAACACCCAATTTCTCGATACCTTCGGCAATCATGTTGTTGGCACTCATCAAACCTGTTCCTCTGGTCCATCCGATAATGGCACCGCAGACGGTCAATTTCATACCCCAGTCCTCCGAATGCCATCTGTTGAACAAAGTCTCCAAGGAAATCTTGGACTCCGAGTACAAACCATCGAATCCAAAAGTACCATGGTTAGGAGAAAGTGGTAAGATACATTGAGCAGGTCTGGTGTCAGTGGTCTTCTTGGACTTGACAGCACCAAGCATTCTCAACAAGTTGGTCAACATGATTCTGTGAGCAAGCTCAGACTTGGAGTCAATGTTATCCAATCCATTGCCATTTTCTGGGATAGCAGCAAAAGGAATGATGGTGTCCAAGTCCCATCCTAAACCACCCTTCTTGGGGTCATCGTAGATGTAGTTCACCAATGCTTCCACATCTTGTTTGGAACCTTGATTGAATGGAACAACAATCAAAGTCGAACCGGTGGAACCGTATCTAGAGTACATGGCTTGGTAGTACTCAGTCACCTTCTTAGAGAAACGAGAGGTAGTAACAATGACCTTGGCACCTCCACTGATCAAACCTTGCAAAATCTCTGCACCAATTGAACCAGCACCGGCACCTGTAAGCAAGACGTATTTGTCCTTGAAAGTCAAACCGTTGACGGCACCGCTCTCGAGTCCATCCAAGTAAAGAGCTGAGTTTCTTGCATCGTATTCCCAATTACCACTGGAGTTTTTACGTTGCAAGTTCAAGAATGGGATAGTCTGTGGTGGAATGGTCGATGAAACTGGTTGCAAAATCGATGTCTTGTCTGGCAAGGAAGCAATCTCGTCATCGTCTGAAGCAGAAGTGGTGGACAACTCGTCTTCCTCAGTAGGAGTGTTTGCTCCCGTAGGCAAGAAAGCCTTGGTTGAACGAGACACCTCAATCTCGTCTGATTTCTCAACAAAATCAATCAATTGCTCATACAATTTTTGCACTTCGAGCTTGGTGCCCTTAGACAAAGATTGTTGAACGGTGATTGCCTTGTAGACTCTAGCCAAATCTTCTTGGATTGTTGGCTGAGAAATCTTGGTCATCTTACCACCTTGGGCCATCTCGTAAACGTATTGTTCAAACTTACGAACCGACTCTTTCTCAACTTCAGAGTAAGTGATATTACCCTTGGCGTCAACGGTGGTCTTTGGACCAGTGATTCTGCCAACATCCTTGAAAGCTGGGTCGACTTGAAGCACTTGCTGACAGTTGTCGATTAATTGTTGACCCAACTTCTTTGCCAATTGGTAAGTCTCTCCCTTGTACTCTGGAACATGATCAATGTGGTATTGCATGAACTTGACCAAAGTAGGATTAGATCTGTTCATGATTTGGATACATTGGTTAATGGTTTCCCTGTCAACTTCTGTCAATTTGCCAAAGATGATGTCAAAGTACATCGACAACACATCTTGACGGGCCCAATTCCAGTACGAATCATAAGTTCTGGACTTCAAAGGCGAGAAAGTGGGCTTAATACCAGTGGCATAATACTCGCCGTGCTCTGCCTCCCACAAGTCCAATTCTTGTTGTAAAACATTGGCAGCTGCCTTCTCTTTGATAAAAGACTTTTCTCCTTTCTGCAAGTCGACTTTCAAGTAACGGGCTAACACTTCCAATTGGTGCTTGGCCAAAGTTCTGTTTTCGGCAGTCAATGCTTCCAAAGCAGCACTATCGACCACAGCACCTCCAGCACCTCCACCGCTACTAGATTCGGCAGACGACAACGAAATACCGGCGATAGAAGCATACTTGGTAGCAACGGTGTCCAAAAACTGCTTGGCGTCAGCCTCAGATCCCAATCTACTGGCTGGCTCTTGGGTCAAGGCGTGTAACAAGACAGCGTCTTGTCTACCTGGACCAAAACCGAATCTGGTATCCAAATACTTTCTAGCAATGGTGATAGAAAATCCACCAGGCATCTTGGAAGAGATAAGTCTACCGATCAAAGAAGTAGAAGTCTTACCCAATTGACCAGAGAAAGTGTCTTGGAATTGGTCTGCCAACTCTTCCAAAGGAGTGTCTTCTGGCTTTTCAGGAGTAGATCCGAATTCTTTACCCAAATCTCCCAAAATTTCATTCTGCACGGTGGACTTACCATTGACCAAATCCTTGATTGGCTTCGACATAGGAATAGCATCCAATGGCTTCTTCAATTTCTGGGCAACCAAAACGTGCAACAACAAACCGGCCTTGACTGGTTCATCAGGAATAGACGCAGCGGGTCCAGATGGAGCAGGTGCTGCTGCGGCAGGTGCAGCAGCTGGGGCAGCAGCTGGAGTAGCAGCTGGAGCAGCCTCGGTAGCCGCGGGCTCTTCAGCGGCGGGAGCGGCCTCTGCTGGATCTGGAGTGTAGTAAATTTCCTTAGGATCCTTGGCATAACATAACACTTGACGTTGCAACGACAAAGCAGCATCATACGATTCATATTTGGCCTTGATGGTTCTGGAGGCCATACCGGACAACGTTGGCGATGGACCAATCTCCACTACTCTTTCAGTGTTGTGTTGTTGTAAAAACACATCTTGGGTCTCAATCCATCTAACTGGTGAGGCAAACTGGTATGCCAACAACTCAGTTAAGAGGGTATGAGAAAGTTCCTGTTCAATTTCTGGTCTCATTATAAACAACTATGGTTGAATTATGTGTTTAATCTATACGAAACCGTTCAATTGCACCAAGTTGTATTAGAGGGAGAGAAATATCTTTTATATGCACCCAATCCAACAGCTGCGAAAAGTTGAGACCCCAACATTTAGACTGTTGGCGTACTGCATCTGGGCACTCGTTGAATATGAAAACGGTGAATAGCTCCTTAAAGTAAGCCAAAAACTTGAGTGTTAGTGTATAGTAACGTTTCTGTCTCTTTTAATTATACGGCTATATACGGTTGCTATTCGCTATTCGATTATCTTTGTCTTCACTCAGTCTTCGGGTCTCGGAGTTTGCGCGTTTATCTGCAGTCCCGACAGTTCGAAATAAACTTCCGATGCGGTCCACTTTGTGTTCAGAGTTAGAACCATTTTTCCTGCATGGCTTTCTCTGTCGCATTTTTTCTATGCAATTTTCATGCATTTTTTACATGCTTCGTCGCATCTATTACCAAGTACCAACAATAAGGATATCGTTTGTATTTGATAGCCGTAGACCCATGGCATAGCCTTCTCGTTTGTCCTGATTATATTCGTTTATTTTCAGTTTAAAATGACTTACGGGAACACTTTTGCAAATGGAATAATATAGTGATCGCCTCCACCCCGTTCGCCCTAAGTAATGGCTGAATGGGACTATTTATGTGATCTACATTCTTTGTATTTGTAGGTGTAAGGTCATGTTATCGTACCAGTGTCATAATGGATATATTAAACTGTCGTAATCGACTACTTTCTCGAAGCCTCAATGCTGTCGTCAGACTCATAAATGAGAGACATCTATTCTCTTTCCAAGACATAAAGGGTGGTCGAGTATATTCTGCCCAATATCATACCCGTAACTGTCTTGGGTCCCTGTGTAGCCAACAAAGCAAGCTACTAAAGATCTGGGCATGTCATCAAGTATAGCTGCCATATAATTGTCTGTAACTTTGTTGTTAGTGATATCAATCTCAACCAAGTTTTGGTGATAGACGCCGTTAACACCATGACCAATTAGCGAGGGAGAAAACTTGCTGAGTTTGTTCTGAGAGATATTTAATGCCGCTAAAGAACTATCACAATTGGCAGGAAAGTTCAATCGTAGTCGCCTGATCTTGTTACAACAAACGTCCAACTCTCGGACCGAACTAGGAAGTGACAACACTAAACTCTTAAGCTTGTTGCCAGCAAACGACAAGTGTCGAAGGGAATGCAAATGTGTAAAAGTCTCTGGATCAACCGAGTCAATTGCGCAACCGCCAAAGTTGATAAGTTGAACGGAGGGAGGAAATTGGATGGTATTTCGGTCGATAGTTTTGAGGTCGTTAATGGACATGATAAAAGTGATTAACTTGGAATTCTCTGCAAAGGTGACATTGCGGATATATGAGAGGTCACATCCTCGGAAGCTGAGATCTTGAATATTAGGTGAGAATTCAACGTTTCTGAGGCTTAAAATATTATTATTGTCGAGGTTAAGGATCTCCACACTTCTTGGATACTTGATTGCAGAAAAGTCCGTTATACGGTTATGGTTGATGAAGAGCACTTTCAAGTTGAGAGGATTTCCATCCTGATCGTTGAGTAAACGAAATGAATTGCCAATATGGTTTTCGGTGAAGTGGATAGTATGAATGTTGCGCGGTAATATGGGGTTAACGACCTGTGTTATTTTGTTCATTCCAATGGCCAAGAGACGAAGTTTGCTTGGGAATTTTATTCCATCAATTGACTCAATCTTGTTAACTGCCAAGATTAATATTTCCACTGAGTCGGGAAATACGAATGGTTTCAACGATTTGATGCCAGTATTCCCCAAGTCAAGGTATTTGAGCCGGGGCGGAAACCACACCCCACCAGTCCAATCAATTGGGTTGTCTGATACCTTTAATGAGACCAAGGATTCCGGGAGATTTATGCGTTGCAAGTCCACGATGCCATTATTGGATATATTCAACTCACGTAGAGTATCAGGCAACACTATGTCTCTCAATGCACTGCGGCTGATTTGAAGCGACGTCAAGTAGGTACCGCCAAGATCCCAATTGGGTTTTTGCACGTTGGAAACCCCGAAAGAATCGAGTGTTTTCAAGTCGATCGTTGATATCGAATTGACTATCGTAAGAGACCGCAAATTTTGGTTTTCCTCCATCAATCGGCGCAGGTAATGCGACGGAGTCAAGTCTTTGATGTTTTCCAAGCTCAAGGTTCGAATCAGGTGGGGAAATGGGTACTTGTCCGAGGAAGAGTCG
The DNA here is from genome assembly GCF_000149425.1 of Meyerozyma guilliermondii ATCC 6260. Classification (NCBI taxonomy): domain Eukaryota; kingdom Fungi; phylum Ascomycota; class Pichiomycetes; order Serinales; family Debaryomycetaceae; genus Meyerozyma; species Meyerozyma guilliermondii. Next base: position 1,606,243 of record NW_001809799.1, on the reverse strand, counting down.
ATCAAACAGTTGCCTAGGAGGATCGAGGAAGCGTTGCAGGGAAGCGAACAATTTATGTGCACCGGTCTATTGCGGGCATAACCGTTTTTGTTTGGATGAAGACATAACCATTTGAGCAGCGGCGAGAATGGACCAGCAAAACTCACGTCGCTGTTTTCTATCCAGAGTGCATTGAGGTTGGGTATCATAGATGGATCGAAGGTGAAGCCCCCTTCGTAATTTAGGATCAGAATTGATCGTATTTTCGTACCGGCGCAACGGGCGATCTGATTGATGAGATAAAACATGCTCAATTTAGGAAGGATAGAAGGATCGAATTCAATCTCGATGTTGTATTCAAGGTTACTGGTTTCGAGTCTCTTCAAGTGATTGAGAAGATCGGTAGCAGCAAGTAAGTTCCAAATGTGAAAACTCATGGTTACAGGGTGGGAGAGCCTGAGTCCCCATGTGGATTCCATCATCCAAAGCATTTCCAAGTTATCAAGATGCATAGGCTCCATGGTCAGTTTTGCGAGAAAGTTTGGCGAAAGCAAGTACATCACCAAGTAGGTTTGTTGCAATCTATTATGGGCAAGCAATGGAGCATGGTTTACGCGATTGATGACAGCTTTTCTTATACCTGGGTTTTGGTGCAATGTGATAGGATCAACAAAAGCAAACACCTCTGCCACTGTCAAACGTGCTAGAATACGGTCGAGAACCTCGCCAGGAAGCGAGTTGATCCATAGCTGCATGGATTCATAAATCGAGGCTGAACAATGTGCGCCTCAGAATGCGATTGCAAAAAAAATATGGGGACGGCAGATAAATAGATAACCGCAGGGCAAGTTACGTGCAATTGCGAATGGGTTATGGGTACCAAAATCACAGTGTATATTTTGTGTGTGTGATGATTTTACGGCAGTTTATTCACAATTGCTATTTTTGGCCATCTGACGGCAATCGCCGAGGTTTACAGATTTAGCCGCCGAGCGTCTTTGAGAATATCGCCGTAGCGTATTTAGCTGCGAGTGAAAATTAAGTAAATGCTTGGGTAAAAAACGTGGGTCAATGCTTTATGGTGCTTTTCGAATGTGAATAGAATATGAAATTTAGGGAGGTTGTCCTTTCTGTTAGCATGTTGTTTTTGACATGACGAAATCGAGATGCTGAAGATTGTCAGGAAGATGAACAAGAAGAATAGATCGTAACTTTTTTTTGACGGTCCAATGGTGGGGACTGAAGCTTATGCAATTAGCCTTGTTCAGTAACTTTCATCTTCTGGGTTTAAGTTGAAAAAAAAAATTAAGCTGGAAATTGTAAGGTTCAGTATTGGCACTTTCTCAGAATAATGCAAATGCTCAATATAATAGCAACGTTACATTTTTTTAATGTTAACCGTCGATTATGCTCATGGTGATCCTAATTGATGCGCTTTTGAAAACAAAACTTTTGGCTTCTTCAAAGTTGCTCTCTCTTTTATCCAACTCAATCTGATCCATGGTTATCTTCCCCACTGCGAGTTTATGCGGGGCTCCCCCCACTTGTCGCAGCCATGAGTCAAGTTACGCTGAACACCATGTGGTCAATTCCGGCTTCGGGCTCACCAAAATGTGCCAAAATCAAACACAACTCTCTTGGCGCCATCTTTAGCATACACACGCTTTAAGGTGCATTTCTTTGCATTCTTTGCCCTCGATCGCTCCCGGTTCTTCCTTCCTACCTCTCCCTCACCAGGACCCCCACTTTCCTGCACATCCCGCTGATAACTGCTCGCGTAAATTCCGATAAGACACAACAGAAACACAGTGACCCACAAAATCTGAAAGCTAGCTTTACCATTTAAAATCAGTCCATTACACTTCCTGGACCTCCCATAACAGTTATCCGAGCTGTTGAGGTACTGTGGACACTTTTAGAGCTGAATTCATCGCATAAAACTTCTCAACCAGCATCCTCAGTTCCACGTCTTTCTGAATAAAAACGCCAATTAAGCCCTTAAACACCTTCAAGCTGCCATGACACAGCCAATGAATGAACAGGTGAAGATCAACAAAATGTAAGTTGTTTTTTTGACCTTCTTTTGTCTCGTATTAACTCAGTCATTCAAACCCCAAAAAGGGTTATAAACTAGGTACTGCTTCTGCCACATGGAAAAAAATACGGCAAGCGACGGTAAACACCAATAGCAAGACCCATCGACTGAACTCTGGCTCAGCATCACCTCCCAACTTGGATATACCCGCTAATACTGACGAGGATAATGAAGCAATCGAAGGAATAGCGGACTCGGCAGCAACGATAGTAGAATGTGGTATCAAGGGTGATATATACATTCTCTTTCCTAAGGAACATGTCCTCGAAGTGTGGGGTTGGACCCCTCACACCACAACTGGTCAGTATGGAGACGCAGTGTATTTGCATCATCAATTCAAGGTAAAAGCACCTTCGTTAAATCCTCCAACATATAAGTTCAACGGTGGTAAAGTGATGGATACGCCAGAGGTAAATCCCTCTAGGACAATTGAGAAGTTTGTGCTTTGTGAAATCCTGAAAGATCCATTTTTTGTTTTTATCGTTAAGGATGAGACGAAGGATTTTCCTTACAGTATTGAGATCCATGAGCAAGCAAGAAACATGGTAAGTACCAATGTTCTTCAAGTCCTCTCAATTCCACCATTCATGCAACGAAAGAATACCAATAATGCTTCTCCTCAATTCAAGCTAAAAGTGAGAAAGTCCTATATGCTCCTCGGTAACTCAGAGGGCTTCATTTATGTCTACAAATCTGAGAGCTTCAATCCTCCGAAATACCATATGGGAAACTACGACTTCAAATTGCAGGCAACCAGAAAACATTGCTGTCAACCACTTGTCGCCAAGCATGGTTTGTCGAAAGTCATAGACGAGGAAATGTTTTTCCAAACTAGCTGCTTTGAGGATGAGCCACTCTTCGATATTGTTGGAGATTGGTTGGTTTATTCTCCAACAAAGTACGAATATAACCTCATTAATGCTGTCATCAAGAGCAGTAGCGATAAGCCAATGGTGGTGAAAAACGATGATGTTGATCCTTTGGCAATGCCGCGTGAAGATGTGCTCTTGTCTAGCCCTGACATGTTTACTCCTGTAAAGTTGCCGCCTCCTGGTCCAGTACTCAATACCGTTTTGTCGACGCTATCGAAAACAGCATTGGACGGACTTTTCAAAATTTCAGAGGCCAGTTCCAACAAGCTCAAAGATTATCTTAATTCTGAGAAAACCCCTCCAGAACAATCCAGTGGAGAAGAAAGAAACATGGTTCAACAGCTCAATTCTTTAGGAAAATCGTTTGGCAAACTTCTTTATTCTACAGCAAGCAGTACTGCGGCAACTATCCACAAGAGTACAATGCATTTGGTTCCCAACGACAATCAATTGATCAAGATTGTTGACTTGAAAAGCGACAAGGTTATGTGTCTTTTCAAACCGCCTGGAGGTGTTTCCAACCTTTCAATTTCCCCTTATGATTTACAAATGGTTCATTCCAGTTACCGTGGTGATCTATTCTATATGTGGGACTTGTTCAAACTACCGAAGGAGGTATCACTCACCGGCAAGTTTGTTCGAGGTAAAACATCAGCTAGTGTCAAGAACATATTCTGGTTCATCAACAACTACGATGGAAATAATCTTATCAAGGGGTTGAATTCTGGATTTGGATGTATTACAAAGTCGTCTGGGTCTATCCATTGGTACAACATCAATTACCTTCTGGGAAACTCCAACAATAACTATCCTAACAGATTGAGAACTACGGGGGCTGAGGTTACAAAAAATACAAGCAAAAGTGCATTTATTGATTCGTGGATACTATCAGAGCATGCCTCAAAGTTTCTAACAGTTCCGAACGCTGCTGACATGCTAGACTGTAATGCTTCACCTCATGAGGTTGGACAGATGGCGGTGATCGATGATATGAATACTCTCAAGTTGATATCTCCTTTGAACGGAAGCTATTTGTTCAAATATGAACTTCCTATGGTTCCTGTTGATTCATCTGCTGTTCCGACAACGCTGCCAATTGCATTGCCTACTGAAACAGATAAGGCTACTGATGCTCCATTATCGCAGTCTGAGATTGAAACTTGTGGACCATATTTGAATCTCATCTCCAACAAAAATGTGGAGTTGGCTACGTATGATTTTGACAACGATGGTGTGGAAGACTTTGACCAGTTACAAAGCTTGTTCAAGACGATCGGTCCTGAAATTCCTACTCGAGATATTCATTTCGATAAACATGAACAAGATGCAATTGACGAACAAGAAGCAACTGTTCTCGCAGACGAGATCCATGAGGGACTCGTGTTCAACGAGGAAAATGTGGAGAGGTTGGAGACTTAAACTACAAATATCTAACTTATACCTTATATTAATGCTATCACGAGTGACCCTGTAGAATTTTCCATAAAAGAATTAAAGAAGTTAAAAGAACATCCTCACCAATTCAAGAACCGCCCCACCGCATACTAAGAATACCAAAACGAAAACCCAACTTCTAGAAACTGGATACTCGGTTTTCTTTGCTACGGCCCGGGGCTTTCCTTGAATTCGAGTGTTTCTCTTGGCGAACTTTTGGTTCGCTTGCTTCTGTTTGGGCGTCTGCAATGCCTGATCTGTTAGTATTAGAGACAAGACTATTCAAACGGAAAGAGAAAACAAGAGAAGACTGAGTATATTCGGCAAAAGCCTCTACCGATCTGAGTGGATGAGAAGGATCAAGATGAGCCAAAGCCCACTGCAAATAGAGCCATACCATTTTAACTAGAAAACTACAGGATAACGAACTCGCGACGTGGCCGCGAATCCTGTCGTGACCAAAAAAGTTAGTGCAGGAAAAAAAGAATAGCGCCGCCCGGTTTCGATCCGGGGACATCAGGGTTATGAGCCCTGCGCGCTTCCACTGCGCCACGGCGCTGAACCGTGAAAGAAAGTCGGCGCAAGATAATACAGCTGAGCCGAACAAGCCTATTTTAAGAGAATGAATTAATTTTATTTCTACTTAGCTCCATCTCTGGACTATAACTGCATTCTTAAGCTTGGCCTCGGCAACAGTAGTCTCATCGGATTCTGGAATAGGTTTCACTGGAAATGAATGCGACAATACGAATGGTCTTGCCGTCTCTGTGTTGGGGTGTTCACGAACAAACCGGTAGATTGTAGCTATGGTATCGGATGAATTGAACTTATGTGATACTCTCTTTCCATTGGCAAACCGGATCTGTACGACGGAATCGCCCTCTCCTTCGTCTTTAGGTTTAGATGCGTCTACAGAAGCCGCCTGTGGTTCTGGATTCTGTTCTGTAGCCACTGGTGATTCTCCTGGTACAGGGGAGCCTAAACGGTGTCCCAGGCCATGGAAGCCACCAACCTTTCGTTTAGGAGGGGTCCAATCTTCGTCAGTTTTCTTGAATACGCTCACATCAACATCCTGACCAAACTCAACATCAAGTATGGCAATTGGCACCCGGCCACGATTGAGTTCCTGAAGCACCTCCTCGTTATTAGGATCGTCATACCGGTTCAAGGGACCGTCACCCACAGTGAATCCCTGGCGCCAAAACGTAATTTCTCTTGACACTTTCTTTTCACGCTTGGGCTGTATGTGAGAAGAGGCAGACTCAATTGGCTGAGATGGAGTCAAACCATCACCCAATTTGAATCCAGTGCCTTCGAATGATCTCCCGGGACGTGAATTGTCCTCGTCATCGTCTTGAGCGGAAGGACGATCATCTGGCTGTTCCATTTGATCGCGAGCTCTTTGAAAGATTTGTTCTATAAGGGACTTTTCCAGTTTTTTCTTATCTTTGTTGGGATCTTCCACTTGAAGAGCAGACTTCTCACCGCCAGTAAAGAAGTTTGTATCTGTCTTATCATCTTCATCATCTTTTCTCAAACTAGAAAGGGTGTTAATTCCAGAAGTTTGACGATTCAGAGACTTGTCATTTGAAGCATAATAATCCTCAATGGCATTCATGATGTCATTTTTGTTACGCAGAAGATACTGCTCTGCAAGGTTCCGCGACGAGCCAGTCACATTTATGAATTGATCAATCAATTGCTCTTGTTCGGTATCCATGGTGGCAATAGAAAGAGAAAAGCTACGCAGGAACTTTAAGGTGTCTACCTCAATACACCCACTATACAGTCACTGACCAAAAATAAATGTTATCTACATGATTTAAACATCGCCAACCGGCGATACTTTTATTAACCGAATGTTGAAATCCCTGCCCCCAACTGTATAAAAAACAACTATATAAAAAAAAACTCGTCAATCATCAGAGCAAACGTAAATTACATTAATGTTGAATAAATGTAATCAAGGATACAGCATCAACAAAGAATTGAATAATGCAAACCTCATGTAGTGGGGTCCTATCCAAAAAAACATCCTTAGTTCTTGGCACGGAAGTGCTTGGCTGCGTCCACCATGTTGGTCAACGAAGCTCTAGTCTCTTCCCAGCCTCTGGTCTTCAAACCGCAGTCAGGGTTAACCCAGAACTTGTTGGCTGGGTAGACCTTCAAGATCTCCTCAATTCTGGCCACGAATTCTTCCTTAGAAGGAATTCTTGGAGAGTGGATATCGAACAAACCCAATCCAATGTGGTTAGGGTAGTTGGAGAACTCTTGGATGTAGTTAGGGTCGTCCTTCTTGGAAAACTCAATAGAAACGACATCGGCATCCAAAGCCTTGATATGGTTTGGATCCAAGTCAGAGTAACAGAAGTGCGAGTGGATTTGAGTGTCGTTCTCAACACCAGAAGTAGCGACTCTGAAAGATTGAGCAGCCCAGTTCAAGTAGTCGGATCTTTCCTTACCGGCTCTCAATGGCAAACCTTCTCTGATAGCTGGCTCATCCACTTGGATGACAGTGATACCAGCAGCTTCCAAGTCTTGAACTTCATCTCTCAAGGCCAAACCCAATTGCAAAGCTTGAACCTTTTGAGAGACATCATCTCTTGGGAAGGACCATCTCAAACAGGTAACTGGACCAGTCAACATACCCTTCATTGGCTTCTTGGTGATAGATTGTGCGTACACGGACTCCTTAACAGTCATGGCCTTTGGTCTAGAAACGTCACCAACAACTACTGGTGGTCTGACGTATCTGGAACCGTAAGATTGAACCCAACCGTTGGTGGTGAAAGCAAAACCGTCCAATTGTTCACCAAAGTATTGAACCATGTCGTTTCTCTCTGGTTCACCGTGGACCAACACATCCAATCCAATCTCCTCTTGGAATCTAACAACAGTCTCAATCTCCTTGTTGATGAATTCCTCGTATTGTTGAGCAGTCAATTCACCCTTAACGAACTTGTTTCTGTTGATTCTGATATCCTTGGTTTGAGGGAATGAACCAATGGTGGTGGTTGGGAACAATGGCAAGTTGTACTTGGCTTGTTGAGCTGGCAATCTCTCGTCGAAAGGAGCCTTTCTGGTGGACAAAGCCTCGTTGACGGTAGCCAATCTCTCTTGAACCTTAGGGTTGGTGGTGATAGAAGATTCTTGTCTGGACTTGATAGACTTCGCGTTAGCAGCCAAAGCCTCGGAAACATCCTCACCGCTAACATTCTTGGCGATGGTGACAACTTCTTGCACTTTTTGGGTAGCAAAAGAGAACCAGTCCTTGATGACAGGGTCCAATTTTTTCTCGTTGTCGAGGTCGACAGGAGTGTGCAACAAAGAAGAAGAGGTAGAGACAATAACCTTGTCCTTACCAACCTTGTCGGCAACCTTATTAACAAAAGCGGTAGCCTTAGCAAAGTCGGTCTTCCAAATGTTTCTACCATCAACGATACCAACAGACAAAGTTTGCTTACCGTTCAAGATGGAAGCAACCTCATCGGCTTGTTCTGGAACTCTGACAAAGTCAAAGTGGAATCCAGCAACTGGCAAAGACTTGATGGCATCCAAGTTTGGTCTAACATCACCAAAGTAGGTGGTCAAGATGAGTTGTGGGAGGTTGTCACCAACAAGGGCGTCGTAAGCAGTTTGGAACTTTGACTTGACGGCTTCTGGCAAGTCCAACACCAAGACAGGTTCATCGATTTGAACCTCATTGGCACCAGCTTCCTTCAACTTAGCCAACAATTCCTTGTAAACTGGCAATACCTTTTCCAACAACGAGATTGGTTCCAAGTCCAAAGAGTCCTTGTCAGCCTTACCCAAGTAAAGGTAAGAAACTGGACCGAGGATCACTGGTCTAGTCTCAATTCCCAAAGCCTTAGCCTCCAAGTACTCATCGACTGGCTTGACACCAGCAGAAGTGTTCAACTTGAAGTCAGTGGAGTGAGAGAAGGTTGGTCTGACGTAATGGTAGTTAGAATCGAACCATTTAACCATCTCCAATGCGGTAACATCAACAGCAGCAGTGGATTCGGTGGCCTTTCTTTGCAAACCTCTACCCATGGCGAAGAAAACATCAATTGGGCTCAAGTTGAACTTGGTGTATCTTTCTGGGATGGCATTGAACAACAAGGACAAGTCCAAAACTTGATCGTAGAACGAGAAATCGTTAGATGGAATCACATCGACACCAGCGTCCTTTTGCAATTTCCAGTTGTGAGCTCTCAATTCCTTACCCTTAGCCAACAAGTCATCCACAGAAACCTTTCCACCCCAGTAGGCCTCAGTGACCTTCTTCAACTCTCTTTGTCCTCCAATACGGGGGAAACCTAATACTGACGATTGAACCATTTCAATTAGTTTGTCTGCGAATTGGGCGACCGGCGACTTTATATCGCGAAAATTTTCATGCTGTAAACGCACGTGATGCACACGTTGGCTGCAAGCCGGTACCGGGGTGTGGCAGGCTTGTGAATGAAGAGTCAATAAATTGATTATAGTAATAAAGTATAAAAGACTTACAACTTTTTGGTCAAATTATTTATGAAGGTAATATTTGATACGAGAGTCTCCGGTTCTTGCTGATTGATGGAGATCATGTCGTTCTCTCGTACCTTCTAAATTATTTGATCACGCCATCATACTTGATCGCCCCCATCATATTCGAATGGTTTTCGGTGTATGATGAATTGACCAACTTACTCAATTGGGCATGTGGGATCGAGTCTAATATAAAGAAACTTGGTTGTATTATCGAAAGTTTCTAGACTAATAGAATTGGGGACTATGTCGTTTCGATAATAAGTGTGATTCTGAAGTAGAAATGGTCACCAAACAACACTTGAAAAGCATGACCACACTGTTGTAATATGTAAGTGCAAGTATGTTCCAGTGAGGACGTCTGCACCACACTTCGTAAATCAAGACAAGTATCTGATTGTGGACGTTCACTTACGTGGATGTCTCCCTCAAATACCACATCCGATTGACTAATATGGGTTAATTGGAGATAGAGCTTAAAATGATATATCAGTAGTAGTCTCTATCATCGTTAGCACTAATTAAATTATGATTATGTCAGAAAAGATCTCATCAGATAGAGTTCCGAGTCAATTCGAATTGTACTAATATAGACATTAAAATTATGTATAAACGTAATATTACTCGATACGAGAGTCTCCACGGCCCTTTCTGATGGAAACGATCTTGGAGATCACTTCGTCGCTGTGCAAGATGCCGTACCTTCTGAATTGTTTAATGGCCTCCACCATATTCGAGTCGTTTTCGGCGGTGTACGATTCGAAAAACTGACCCAACTTGGCCAAGTATTGGTAGTTGAGAGTGAATTTCTGATTATCTTCATCCAAAAGATCTTTGAGTGTAGATTTATCATCCAATGGAGTGTCGAACCCTTCACCTCTACCCAAGAAAACTCCCAAATGTTCCAATTTCTTGAATAAACCGGCTTCATGAGCGGGAATCATGCCTCCATGTTGCTTGATTTTGTATTCACGGTAAAAGTCCTTGTACTCTTCTGGAGTAGCTCTTCTCGCACCAGTCCATCCCATGTCAATCAATTGTTCCTTACTAACATCCTTGGGTGGTGTATCGCCAAACTTGAACACCCGAATTGGGTTGAACATTCCAATGTAAAGTGCAGTTAAGATACCCAAACACTTGACGACATGAACGATGAAAAACAAAATCTGGGCAGTAATTCCCACTTCCGTCTCGAGATCAGCCAAAAACAACTCTGCAATCTTGTGCTGGTCGAATCTGATTAGTAAATTACCCACTACTCTACTAATTTGGTTGGTCAAGCAGATACCAGGGGTGGGAGAAATAAAGTCTGGGAGATCGGTGTAAAGCCACGTCAACAAGAACAATACAAAGCTGTAGAATCCAAAGTAATTGAACTCCCAAACAGGAAGAATAAGTTGGCCCGGCCAAACTTTATCGCTGATTTTATCATTAAGAGATACTGATTTTTGAAACTCCTTTTTACTCACCTCGTAACTGAAAAGCAAAGCGCCATCCTCGGTCAAGTAGCCGGGCGAAGTCAGCACCTTATAGCCCACAGGACGTGAATTAAAGAAAATACTGGGACGAAGAGAAATCGGGAGGCTGTTGAAAATCTTGTTCAAGTCAGAAAACACTGATGATACCTTAATCTGAAAACAATAATCCTTCTCCTCATCATCGTTGAAACGAATGTAAGCTTCGATGAGCCCCGAGTCCTCGACCTCCGATACGTCTTCGATGATCTTTTCGTCAGACATGATAAATGTGGGAGTGAAAAATCGCCATTCCGACACCGAAAAAGTTGTCGCTGAATCAGTGCTTAGTCAGATGTGGGGAGGGCTGGTGGGGATGGTGTGGTACGTGGACGACCCCACTCGTACCGGCTCACATTTACACGACTGCTCCTACACGACCACAACACGTTTTGGCGCCGCTCCGAGATGAAACTGGGTGCAGGTCCATTATATCTAAAAGTGCAAAGTGATTGGGTGCGTTTCGCGTCTCGGCTGTACGGCAAGATCCCGCATATGTTAGCGGTTGCCGTGGGCGGTGTCGCGTGCCGGAGGCGGGATTTTTGAATTTGGAACACGAAACTTTACGCCCCGTTAACTTCGCCGAGCCATGCTACTTTTTGCCGCATTTAGGAGAAGGTCGCGGACCGGATCGGTTAGTCACGTGCGTGGTTTTTTTATTTCCGCCCATTTTTAACGCACAAATGTGTCAGGGCTCGCCAAGAAAGATGCCCTGATCTGAAGTAATCGAACGAAATACGATGATGATTTGAGTATTTGTGTACAGTATGAAGCATGTAGACTACATAAATCTTGATAAATTTCTTCAACGATTAAATCAAGTATGTTGATTGCTCAAAACAATTGTAACCGCAGCACTACCGCGCCTAAATAGGCTATTTATATTTGGTAATCACAAGCCTCGTTTTGGCGGATTTGGCGTTCCACTATTAAAATCCACCCTTGTCGCGCCAGTTTCGAGAGAATTTTTTCCAGCAAACTTTGGTGATGTTGTTTAAGTCTCTTTTGGCTGTGGCTGCTGCTGCAGTGTCTATGGTTGTTGCCGACGACTTGCCTGCCATCGAGATCGTTGGTAACAAGTTTTTTTACTCCAACAATGGTTCCCAATTTTTCATCAAGGGTGTTGCCTACCAACAAGATGTGCTGAACTCGACTGATACACTGAGTTTTGTTGATCCTTTGGCCGATGCCGATGCGTGTAAGAGAGACATTCCTTACTTGAAACAGTTGAGCACCAATGTCATCAGAGTTTACGCCTTGAACGTTTCATTGGATCACACCGACTGTATGCAAATGTTGCAAGACAACGATATTTATGTGATTGCCGATCTTTCCGAGCCTGATATGTCTATCAACAGAGACGATCCTCAATGGAACGTCGAGTTGTACAACCGTTACACCGGTGTCGTCGATTTGTTTCACAACTACACCAATGTGTTGGGTTTCTTTGCTGGTAACGAAGTCACCAATGAAAAGTCAAACACCAATGCCTCCGCTTATGTGAAAGCCGCTGTTAGAGACACCAAGGCCTACATCAAGGCTCAAGGTTATAGAACAATTCCTGTTGGATACTCTGCCAATGATGATCAAGACATCAGAGTTTCTTTGGCTGATTACTTTGCTTGTGGAGATTACTCCGACAGAGCCGATTTCTTCGGTATCAACATGTACGAATGGTGTGGAAGTTCCTCTTACAAAACCTCCGGTTACTCTGATGCCACTGATGATTACAAAAACTTGGGTATTCCAATCTTCTTCTCCGAATACGGATGTAACAAAGTTCAACCAAGAAAGTTCCAAGAAGTTGGTACCCTTTTCGGTAGTCAAATGACTGACGTCTGGTCTGGTGGTATCGTGTACATGTACTTCCAAGAAACAAACGACTATGGTTTGGTGTCGGTTAAAGGCGACTCGGTTTCCACATTGGCTGACTTCAACTACTTGAAGTCTGAAATGGCCAGCATCTCTCCTTCCAGTGCCAAGTCGCTGGATGTAAGCTCCACAACCGTCACTTCCTGTCCTACTAGTACCAGTAACTGGGATGCTTCCACCGAATTGCCTCCAACTCCAGATGACCAGGTCTGTAACTGTATGTCCGATTCTTTGGAGTGTGTTGTTGATAGCAGTGTTGACTCTAGTGACTACGGTGACTTGTTTGGAGAAGTGTGTGGAAATATCGACTGTTCTGGTATCAACGGAGACTCCACCACCGGTAAGTACGGTGCTTACTCACCATGTTCTCCTAAGGACAAGTTGAACTTTGTCTTGAACTTGTACTACTTGGACCAAGACAAGAGCAAGTCTGCTTGTGACTTTGATGGTTCTGCATCTATCAAGAAGGCTACCACTGCCTCTTCATGTTCGAGTTACTTGAAGTCTGCTGGAACTTCCGGTCTTGGAACTGTGTCTGGCGCCATCCGCACCACTTCCCACACTGGCATTACCGCAACCGGTTCGAGCGATTCTGGCTCTCAAACTGGTTCTTCTTCTGACTCGGGCTCTTCTTCTTCAAGCTCGAGCTCTGGTAAGAAGTCTGGAAGCGCCAAGTTGTCAGTCGACGTTGTTGCCAGATCCTTATTGGTCGGTGCTTTCGTCGTGGTGGGATCATTGGTCGTTATTGCCTAAGTTAACTTTTGGCTAAAACCTGTTCAAATGATCCTCATCGTTGATTGAGGTAGTTTTGAATATATAGAAGATAATGTTCATAAATGCGATTCAAACTACTTTTTATTTGGTATGTCGACTTGGCGCCAAGAAGTTACGTGCAATGGGCTATTAACCAATGCTCATACTCTACAATGTTGTCGGACGCGAAGCTGCACATGGGTCTGCATTCTGGTACCTGAATCTGGCGGTATGGTCAATGCTCAAGACCTCTCTTCACTGAAATTGCGTCTTTATTTTGACTATATATGGTACACGGGTATCATTTTTAATCGGTGTCCATGACCATTTTTCTGATCTCCCAACGGAAATCGTCATGGCCAGAACTTTTATGGGGTTTGTATGTTTCATCTTTGTTGAACCAATGAGTAGTTTTCTTTCGTATCTTTGACTCCTCTTTACGAAACTTCTCCAATACTTTGATTGGAATATAAAACTCTTCTTGTCGCGTCAGTTCCTGGGTGGTAGAGGGAACCGAAACTGCGGAATTGGTCGAGGTCGTCCTTTGAGTAAAAGTACTTACGCCTCGGTCTCGAACATCTGGTGTAACCAAATCTGACACTTCTCCAAACACATCTTCTTCTTCCTCTAAGTTGATCCATCTCATCTGATCGGCGTCGTAAATCATGTTGCCTTGAATCTTTTTATCTTTGTTGTTCGACTTGAAATCGTTAGCTGTAATCAACAGTGGTCGTGATGGCTTCTGTCGTATCTTTTCGAACTTTACAAGATCGATGTTATTTCCTTCCCACATCTTTTTCACCGGATCATACTTCATCCTGTGATTACCGGTTGTAACTGGCACTTCATTCAAATTCCTCACCAACCCAATTTTGGAATTCCGAGGTCGTTCTGCCTGCTGCCTATTCTTTCTTGATATCTTGTTCTGCTTCACGGTGAACTCCATATACTTGTTCAATAGCTGCTGCTTCTTCTTTTCAATATCATTGATCTGAGCCTCGTCTTTTTCTTCCTTGGATTTTGGAGCTGGGTCCGGTTTGGGTTTGTGGTAAAAAGATGGGATTCGGTCTAACTTGCTAATGACACGATTGCTGCTGTTGAATGCTGAAGGCTGTCTCATTTCATGATTCAAGTCCATCGTGGATTTGTACTTTTTGCTTTGAGATATAGCCTTGGAAGATTGTCTGACATCAGGCATCGAAATCTTGGCGTGCAATTTGCCAAACTTGGTAATTGTACCAGGTTGAAACTTTACCGCTGGTTCAAGTTCGAATCCATCTTCAAAGTCCTCAAAGTCGTCCTTGGTATATTCGTAATTTATCGTTCTCTCATTCTCCAATGCATCCTTGTCCAAGTCAACCGGGTTCAAATCCTTGATACGCAAGGTGTTCACCTCCTCACGTCCTTTCCACTGCCTAAGGAGATCCTCTTCTTCCTTTTGAGCCTCTGCCTGCCGATGCTGTTGCTGCTTCAAAAGCCTTTGTTTGGCTCTGATGTCATTTTGTTGCCCACCACCACTCGAATAAATACCACTTTCTTCGTCGCCAAAAATGTCATCGATGTTTTCGAATTCCTCACCATTTAGTTCTGATGTAAGGTCTGTCTCGTTGGTGTTTTCTGAGTATTCTGAGAGGGAGACTCGCCGCATGGGAGAAGAGGACGACCTTGTTGCTGGCGATATTCCTCCTTTTTTCTGAGCATGGGCCCTTTGATGATTTTCCCGTTTGTTCTCTAGCTCATAGTCAAGCCCATGATCATTTCGGTCGACAAATTCGTCCTGAAAGTCATCAAAGTCATCCTCGGTTTCTACAAATTGGTGAAGATTTGGCCTCAGGGTCTTGGCTCCGGCCTCTTTCAAGCCCTGACGCCACCTATCAACATCACTTATCTTGAGAGTCTTGAAATCGTCGTCTAGATGATCGTCGTACTCAACTTCCTCAAAAAACAAATCATCATTGGCATCCGGTTGATCTTGAAATCGCTTTAAATAGTCCGCTTTTGGTGGAGAATGAGCCCTTGAATTTTGTGGAACTGCTGGTGAAGGCCCTAGGCCCGCCTGCCTTGAAGGTTTTCGCGACACTCGCTGTCGATGTGCCGGATTCATATGTGTAAGATTGTGGGGTTGGGATCAAGAAATGTTGATTTCGCGTTTTTTGTAAACAGCCAGGTACTTGATTTGCTAAGACGCTACATCAGATAAAGTCGAAAACAAGTAAAGATCCTCAAGAATAAACATGTACAGCTACCTGGAGCTTGTGTCTATTAATTGTAATGAAATCACTTATTGAGTAGCTACGATTGACCTCATTCAATTAAAAGTATGAAAGTTGCCAACCCTTACAGAATGCTTTAATCTCCAAACTTTTCAAATGAGTCTCACCATATGGTAGACCATGTTGCTGGAGGTGGTTTTTTGCTCCAGAAGCTCGAAGGTGCTCTGGGTCCTGTATCATTTTGATCCTGGTTGCTAGGCTGGAACAATGGCTGCGCAAAGGTAGGAATCGACTTATCCAAGAATTCCCAGTATTTTCTCAAAAGATACGGAGCAACAAGTAATGCTGATATGCCCACTAGGATTCCAATGAATACGAAAAAATATCTCCACGCCTGTTTTCGTTGGCGCTTCCTTTGTCGACTATGCAAGTGCTGTGTTCCACTCACATTCAATGAGTTGTGACGAACAAACCAAAACATCATCAACGAGTGTAATTGACCAATATACGGGATAAAGAGCATGGTGCTCAAGCAGCAAAACAAGACATGCCCTAGAAGAAAGTCAAATGCAAAGAAGTTTAGCTCGACTAACTTCAATCCTAATTCTCGGAATGGCTGCGATAAGATGTGCCATCCTAGATGGTGTTGAATCCATCGCCCTGACCACCAAGCAGAATTGGCTTCCAACCTGTCTGACTCTTTGGAAATACACATACTTAGCACAAGCTTCATCAAGTACCGCTGAATGGTGATCACAAGACAGATACACGCCAAACTGCGTGGAAGATTCCATGAATGGATGTACCAGGTTATTTCGATGACAATTACATGTGCCAAGATTGACCAGATATGAGCAACTGCTGCAATAGTATCCGCGAAACGCTTGTTTCTTATCATAGATCCTAGAAGAATGGAGATACCAAAGAGCACAACTAATATTATGATGTTGCTGATTAGTGGGATTGCAACGATCACAGCTACCCGCATCAAAGGATTGACTTTTGATGGCTCAGCTACTCCATTTTGTGAGTTCAAGAACATGTACGGAGCCAAGAAGCTCAAAACGTTGAGAATAGCCTTGGCCAAATTCCATATAGCGAACCTGAACTTGGAGATTGGGTGAACTAAGTCTTCCAGCTCGTTACTTCCAGGTCCTTTGAGCCCAGTCAGCTTTATTATTTGAAACCGAACGTGGCGGACCCAAGAGTTACGGCATCGAGAAAAGTTCCCTCTCCCAAGCCATCTAAGGTACTCTCTATAATCAAGGAAGAACTCCGTTCGGTCAAATTGATGTGGATTAAAAATGAACGGTGAAAGGCACAAGGATAAGCAAGTGATCCAAAACCACAACAAGGATATCTGCCATACTGTGCTGCACGCAAAGATGATTATCAAACTTAAGCGTGAGCCCCAATAAATTGATAACGATGCGTACCTCGAATAAAGCGTGGCGAAAGAAATTCGAGATATGGCATATCCTCTGCCAGTGCTAATGTATCTGGCACCACCATACGACCGATTATCCACGAATGCACTTGCGTATACTTGACAAACAAATACTTCGAATAACGGCGAAAGTGAAATTAAGTGGAAAAAGATTCTTTTAGCGGTTTTCAACACTCCTCGTTCAATAAACTCTTGCATCACCAATGGCGTGAACGAGAGAAAGAAACATATTATGACTGAAAGAACGTAGCGACTGATCCAATCAATTGCTGGCTTGATATTGTAACAGCCTATGGGAGTAGGCTCAGTGAGTCCACTTGTGGTATCACAGACAATGCTCTCATTTCGAAGACTTCCTATGTTAAAGAGGAATATCAGGAATAAATGAATCGAGAGTATTATGAGCACATTGTTAATGTGAAACCCAACATGTGCATAAAAGAAGGAAAACAAGCGATCGGTAGGTAACCGAGTTCCAAAATAAAACTGCTCACGAGATAGCGTTTGTTCAGCCATGCCTGCCCCGATTTTGCTAGTAAAGTTCAAGATTGTATTGAACCCCAAATCACGGCCTTTTCCACACTGAAAATAGTCGGCATGCTTTATTCTTCCTCCACGAGCAATTGCATTCATGCCAGCATAAATGTCCTCATTCAAATGAAGTGAACGTTGCGCCTTGGAAAGTCCGCCTCTAGTGCACATGAAGATCCCGTTTACGAAATCGGGATGGCCATAATGTAACTTGCCTTCCATGAAAGCTAGTGCTCGACCAAACATAGTTCCGAAAGTTTGTTCTTTACCTGCTGCGATATCTCCAAGGGCGCCAACTTGCTCCGAAAAGATATACTCTCGAGCGCCAACAATTGCAACTGGAGGTCTGGTCATGGATGTTCCTCTTACTGGTGCCAAATTTAGCTCCTCAAACTCAGACAACATTGACTTGATTTTCAAACATTCTTCCAAGTAGTTGTCTTGGTTGGAATCTACGACTTGAATGTACTCTCCTCGATAGAACACTGCACTTGTGTTCTGATTGTCAGACTTGCCGTCTCCCAAAATAGGATACCCAGGAAGCCTGATTTTGAATTTTCTGCCATATTGGCTACTTTCGTCTTTTTTGGCCAAGTCCAATAGTGAGCAATAATGAACCAGTTTGTCGCCCTCTTTGATCTCCTCGAGAACTGATATTTTCATTGTGGGGAAATTTTGAGCCATGATTTCGAACGATTGCATTTCTGACTCTGAGAATTTGCTGTGTCGTTGTATCGACACTAGCAATGTAAATTTAGATTCTATGAGTGCTTTCAATTCGTCTTCAAAAGTCAAATGATGAATGTGGTTGATGCAATCTTCGTGCTCCGCTTTGTATAATTCGGCAAGCGCATGTCTATAATTCATGAAGCCGGAAACTGTTCGGTATAAAGTTTGAGAGCGTAAGGATGCCCATATCCTTGTTCTTAAAGTACTTTCCGGGTCTGCGAATTTGAAACCGTAATACTCATAAGGCAAATTATCATAGTCTGTTGTACCTTCCGAAGTTAGAGGAATTGGAAACCTACAACCGAACTTTTCATCGTCAGCGACTCTAGTGTCTCGAACGAAATTCGTCCAGTCCGAGCTCAGTAAACTCTTGAGGTAGTCAAGCAAGGTGATCTGGGTTTGCTTAGATCTTCTGATCACCTCTTCGATGCTAAGAAGTATACTTTCTGAATAGTGTGGGATCAATACGGTGAATGCTGGACAAGCGTCTGTGGTGAAATCTGCGTTACAGAGAGGCGAACTTAACGATTGTGCAAAATATGAGATTCGTCTCTTTGCTTCACCTAATTGAGGAAAGTATTCATCCGAGTGGATAGCATGATTGTGACTGAAGAAGTTAATAGGTGCCTTAACATCAGCTGAACTTTGAACAAAGTCCGTATCGGGGAGTTGATACATTAATGCTGAGGCTTGGTCAACTGATATCAAGTGGTCTCGATACATGGAGTACACAATAGCATTCCACATGTGGCTGGCTGCCACTATTGCGTCTCCCACGCTGTCAACGTTGACTGTTTTGGATATCAACCTTTCCGGTAGCTGGGAAAACACCGACTTCCACAGCGTAAATATAGAATTGCCATTCTTTATGGCAATTACTATGGAAAGCATGCAAGTGCAGAGAACGTACCACAAGTACGTATCAAGGAAGAAAAGTACCAAATCAGTGACGAATATAAACGCAAGCGTTATTGTGGGCTGATAACGGCACGAAAGTGTACCCAATATGGAATCACCATGACACCTAGTCATTCTCAAATGGGATAGAACCTTGACTGGATCCTTGACAGATAATGTCAAGAAAAAATACGACTCCAAGAATTTCAAGGTGAATACCAGAACCCATAGTGAAGCAGAAACTGCCTTGGTTCTCGTGGGGAGTTTTTGGAAGTCTGAAGTAAAAGCATGATGTGAATTGGGCTGGGATGGAAGTATGCAAGAGAAGTATTGTGCGGGAGGAACAAGCACTAGGTATAGGAAAGTGGCAGCAGAAATCCCAAACTGAATGATCCCTATTAGGTGACCCGACCTTGAATAGACATCAGCAGGCAATATCCACAAAAGATAAAAGGACGGTCCAAGATTCAAGGCCAGAAGAGCCATGAGAAGTAAACTTCTTCCCAATACAGATGGCGCTCCTGGAAACTTTCTTGGTACGAATCTAAGTTCCATCATGCAACTCACAAGGGCAATTGTCGATGCTAATACTCCACCTAATGAAACCACTGACCAAATAACATGAGGTGGAGGCGTGTTGTCGTACTCTGGGCTGTATTCTTTTGTGTACAATGAGAGTGAATTGCAACTGGTAAAGTACCAGAACATTGTCAAGTGTGTAATCCATACCCTACTGAAGTTGGTCAAAAGGTGAGACCAGGTGCGTACTTCCCTGTAGGATTTGAAGAAAGCTTTGTTCCAATCAATTTTGTCAAAGCATGGGTATCGGTCCAGTGCAGCCATATCATAGAGCCTGCCCGAATCGACCACTAATTTCTGGAGGTTTTCATTATACCAGAAAAACAGATTCATATCGTCGTATCCTATGATACGAGCATGGTCCCGCCTTCTCCGAATCCAGTTTCCGTCTTTTAGTTTGTATTGTTGTTCCCTCAAGAATTCAAACAAAGGTACAATCGTGTGGTCAAGAAATGGTTTTGCAATCGTGATCCTGTCCTCTGCCATATAGTAGTCGAGACAGCACTTGTAAATGAAGCAAATGCATTCTGGCATGAATCTGATATTGCTGGCTTCTCCCCATATTAAGAGGTACAAGGCAACTTCAGTTACGTACATCTTGCAAGCTGTATTAATGTTTTCGTTTTTAATTATCCTTTCGGGCCCATCACTCCCATCTTGTTTGCAAGCTGCCTTGAGCCATTTCCTGTAGTTTGAAGAGGTTCCAACGTAGTCTCGATGTATTGTAGTCAAAGCAACGTAAAAAGAAGACCTGCTAGCGCGAGAGTTTAGTTGGGACATGAAGAGATCGTACACATTTCTCACATTATCTCCCTGAAAGATGAACACATCTCCTACTGTGTTGAAGATTTCGACTATATCATCATCTGATAAAATACGTTCATCTTCAACCGGTAAAGTTTCATAGCCTGGACAGGTAAGGAATGAGTCGAGATCCAGATTTAAGCTCATTTTGCAAAATTGTGAAAATTTGTAACAAAATAAAATTGAAAAAGATTTGAAGTGACAAGTACTTCTTCAACTATCTCACTGGTTCTAAACTCTTGAAAAACTCCCGTTTCTTGTGATAGAGGTAAGCAGAGCTGTTTGTGGTTCGAGTTGGCTGCGAAAAAGGTTGCAATACTGCATATTACACATTTGGTATATCAAGGCCAAATAACACTCATTCATACCCTTTCTCCAATTAAGTATAAAGAGACCCTTGTAACCCTCGAGCTGACCGATGTCAGCTATAAACATCATTGTTTAGCCTCAAATTTGTTACTCCGGTAAAAATTTCAAAAATAAAAAAAATGCCTTCAGCCAGATTCGAACTGACGATCTCCTCATTACTAGTGAGGTGCCTTACCAACTTGGCCATAAAGGCGCTTCTTGCTTTTTCTCTCTCCAAATACTATCTCAGGTTTCGTCGCGCACTCTTTTTAAAATTACACAAACTCCTCATTTCTTGATAAGGAACATAGCACAAAACTAGGTTTCGTTTGGTTGCAGGTTGAGGCTGCAATCAAGGTCACATATTCTTGCAAAATTACCTCCATCATAAAAGCAACTTACACGGCTACTCTTACCAAGAAGCTGGCTATCATTAACTCTAGAAAAAATTTTTCTCGTCATCGCCAACGCTTCTATCAATAACATTGGACTTTAATTGCTAAAATAATGAACTTACTGGGCGACCATATCCCCGACGATGCTACTACGGCCGCGGCAGTTGCGGCTGCCAATTCTGTTGGCCACCTTCCTTTGAAAGTTGAGGATACTCTTCATTCGTATGTTTCTCATGATCACCATTTGCAGCCTCATGCCCATCACCAGCTGCACCAGCACCACTCACACACACTAGCAGAGCAGCACCACGCCCATCAGCTAGCAGAGCATCACCATCCACATGTACACCATGATCAGGACCATTTGAACGCTCAAATAAGTCAATTGTCGCAACACCAATTGGCACAACATTCGTTAGCACAACAGTTGCAACACCCATTGAGCCAGCTCAACCATAGTCACCACCACCTTGAAATGCTAGCACAAGCCAATGAGGCAGACCTTCTCGAAGCTACCAGCCGTAAAGTTGCTCCACGCTCTAGCGACCTTTTCAAAGTGGGACCACAGTTTTCAGAGACAAGACACCACCAAGACATATATTGCAAGAGTAATGACATGGATGTGAATCCTATACTAGGAGCACGTATAGATCGAGGATTCGAAATGGGGGAGACTGGAACCTGGATAGGTTACAAAAGAAACTACTTTACCCTAGTTTCCAGTTTCACATTCGAGAACTTTGATTTCGAACGTTTTTTACACAACAAATTCTACACGTATGAGAAACTGTCAAGATCATCTGTTGGTGAAAACAAGGTTGAAATCAGCTACTTTGCCATTAGACTTGTTGCTAAATGTTCAGACGATGACGTCTCTATCAGTTTAATTCAACACACTCCAAAGCGGGACAAGGGCCCTCAATTCCCCCCACCAATATACCCAGCTGTTCCTGGAAACCTCCCAGATCACTCTACAGTACGTGCTTCTTGCAACAAGCGCAACAATGGGAAAATTGAAAACATGAACAAAATCTTTTACTTTGATCGAGCCGAATACTATCACAATGCCAACTTGAATGCATTAAAAGACAATTCCGTGCTCAAGAACTATCCAAGTGACTCGATAGCGAGAGTCGCTCGTTTTGAACGTATCCAATTTTCGTCTTCGATTCGGATCAAATCAACCTCGGTCAATTCGCGATACTTCACTCTCCACGTCGAATTATTGGGAATCATCGAGGACGAAGATTCTCAGATTCAGCCCATACTTCTATCATCAATCGAAACACCCCCATTGATTGTAAGAGGTAGATCACCTTCCAATTACCACAAAGACAGAACCTCCGGGTATCGACCTCATGGCCCAGGACACTAAGCCACTTTAGTCTCTCGAAAGGCAGTTTAAATCTTTGAATTGACCTAATACATAGTGAAATGTAATATACCGACCATTAATCAACCGCAATCACCTCTGCTCATGCTTCAACTCGTCTGACCAACCACACCAACTCCGTACAAAATGTCCTGCAGGGGGACGGGCCAACCCCATATTCTCATCACCAACTAACACGCCGCCGACATCACAACTTAAATCACACATACCGCATAGTTACCGCCTGTTTTTAAACAACAAAATATTGCATTCTAGGACCCTAGTATCCTTTCCTGACGTTTTGGGAATATAGTGGATACCTTGAAGTGTCAAAAATTCTACTCTAGCCTCGGGAAAATGTCAGAAAAACCGATATCTCTGTCACTAGATGGCAGTCTAATTCGACAGAGAGCATCTACCAATGACGGGGACTCAAAAAAGGTGAAGATTATCGACAAACAATCGGTGGAGTACATCGTGCGCTCAGGAATAGCCGGTGGAGTGGCTGGCAGTGCCGCCAAAACCCTCATTGCTCCTCTTGATCGAATAAAGATTTTATTTCAAACGTCAAATCCAGACTTTTTGAAGTATCGAGGCACGTTCTCCGGCTTCTACATGGCTGGGAAATCAATATGGAAAAACGATGGAATTCTTGGCCTTTTTCAAGGACACTCAGTAACTTTATTACGAATGTTTCCATATGCTGCTATCAAATTTGTGAGTTACGAGCAAATAAGAGCAATATTGATACCACATGATGCATACGAGACGGGATTTCGTCGGTTCATGACCGGTTCACTTTCTGGGTTGGGATCGGTGTTTTTGACTTATCCATTGGATTTGATCAGAATAAGAATGGCATTCGAAACAAAACATGTTCATACACGGGGCCACAACCACTTGACCCTTCGTCGTGGTAAACTTATCTGTACGATCCAAGACATATTTGCTGAGATTCCAGCTAGGAGAGCCAATGATCCAAAATGGTTAAAGTTCATGAGAAATACACTTCCACAACCACTCGTTTCCATTTCGAACTTTTATAGAGGTTTCGCCCCCACTATCCTTGGCATGATACCATACGCTGGGGTATCATTCTTCACTCATGACCTCATTCATGACATTTTCCGTTCTCGTTATTTGGCTAGCTGGGCTGTTCTGGGATCTTCAGACAAATCTTCCAATATAATTCGAAAATCCTCGAACAAAAACGAGGTGAATTCGAGAGATTCAAGGAAACCACTCCGAGCCTATGCCCAGTTGATAGCTGGTGGACTTGCAGGAATGTGTTCTCAAACTGCGGCATACCCATTTGAGGTGATTCGTAGAAGAATGCAGGTGGGAGGTGCAATCAACCAGGGACAATTTCTTTCGTTTAAAGAAACGACTCGGTTGATTTTCCGGGAGAGTGGATTGAAAGGATATTTTGTTGGATTGACGATTGGATACATGAAAGTGATTCCCATGGTGGCATGCTCATTTTTTGTATATGAGCGGAGCAAAGCATTCTTGGGGATTTGAAAATAGACCTATATACATATATTTATTAGAAATGTACCACTTCAAAAGAACCAACTAAACCATCTCTTCTTACCATTGGGTCTGGTGCCGAACTTGGGATTGGCGGCAGTAAAGTCCTTGATGCCTTCCTTGGCAATGTTTGCTGTAGTGGCAAGTTTATCAGTGCCAATACGGAAGCCCCACTTTCTTAAAGTCTTCACAATTCCCGGGGTGATAGCAGCTGCGATGGGAAGTCTAACGAAAATGAACGATTTATGAATACCATAGGCTATAGCAAACTCGGTCCACGAGAACAGATTGCGAAGAGTCGACCATAAGGATTCATTTTTTGGCTTGGGAATATTGTCGGACTCCATTTCTTCATGAATCTTGTTGATTTCTTGTCTCTTTTTGAGTTCTTCATCGCTCACTCCGTAGCCGAATTTTTGTTTAACTTTATTTTCATAGAACTCAATCTCTTCTTGGCCCATAGAGTGGACCAAAACGTAGAATATGGGAAGATCAATGGCCGTGAGGGCCAAATAAACACCCAATCCCGCGTATCCATATTCTTTCATGAGTGCTTTAATACCGCTGGGCTTCTTCTGTGGTTTAGCTTGAGTAGAATTGAAGCGCTTCATGTATATGTTACTACGAGGAGACCTCAAAACCGAGGTTCCGTACCGCCCGAAGACGGGGTTTCGCACAAATGGTCGAATACGCCACATGGTTCGTTTGCGTCAAGTGGCAATGAATATTTGAATTCGGTATGCGGATGCAGGCCGATGGTTGCGAAATTGAGGAAATGAATAGGTAGGCGAACGGGTAGGCGAACAGAGCATTAGAGTCAAATGATGTGCTTGTGGAAGTGCATATCGGTACATTCTATGCTATCTGTATTGGCTATAATATCTTTCTTCCTCGAACCGCTTTTCAACCCGCTCTATTACTTCCAGGTCGTAGCATTCTTCAACTTTTTCTCCACCCTTCAACACATGATCTTCATGGTACCGTTGCTCTTCCTTGGTCAAAACAACAACATTTTGAAACGAAATCGGCTTTTTTGGATCCCATCGAGAAAGAGTCAATTTGGTGGAGTACAACGAAACTGGAGACTTTCCATGGAACACCTCCTCCAAGATGTAACTTACATCACTTAATGCTATGGGAACCCTTTGATCTGGCTCTCCTATACGAGACTGCTGGCCGGCCAAACTTTGAAGAAGACTATCATATATCTTGTAGCGGTTCTTTCCCTCAATTGGTTCTATTGGATAGCCAGCGACGGACGTGATGATGTATGTTGCGAGAGTTAATCCGAACATTCCCGGCATGGTTCCCAACACGGGAAGAATCCGAACTCGAAAGTTCTGAATTGCTGAAAGTTGATCGACATCTCCCTTTTCAATTTCAGACTCGGATAATGGAAGGAGCTGTGCTTTCCTAGGGTCGGGTTTTTCCGCAGAGAAAACCACTGGTATATCGGAGATGATTCCTCTCTTCTTGAGTCGTACTCTCACAGATCGTGACAATGGGTCCTCTTCAGTTTTTGAAATATCAGAGATATTAATGCGAGATGGGTCTGACTTGCAAGCAGCTCCACCCGATGAGATCACTTTGAGTCCTTTTTCGTGGCAGAATGCCAACAAATCTACCTTGGTATCAATGTTATCAATGCAGTCGACAACATATGTTGGCCGGAAATCTCCACCGAAAATCAATTCTTCAGCTGACTTTAAATTCCATAACTGATTTATTCCTTCAACATGAATCCAAGGGGCAATTTGTTTCAAATGGGTTTTGAGACACTCCACCTTTGGAGTTCCTACATCGGAGATGGTAGCAACTGCATGTCTGTTCAAGGAACTGAGGGACACTTGGTCGAAGTCTACGACTCTCAACGCTCCCACACCCGAACGAGCTAACATAGTAGCAACCCATGAGCCGACTCCTCCAGCACCAACAACCACTATACGCTGCTCTCGTACCTTGCTCATACCCTCAGGAGACAAAAATGCATAGTTTCTTGCTAGTTGTTCCAAAATAAGTTCTTCGTCGTAAGTGCTCCTTGAAATGGTCTTTTTTGGCTCCACTTTTGTGATATTTGAACGACTGGAGTTATAAAGGTAACGAAATGCCTCGATAATTACAGCAGTGGTGGCCGCGGTCACCCCTATCGCAGTCAAGATCCGTCCTCGTTCATTCATGATAGTTGAAAAGTTCGCGATGAGCATCGCTGAAATCGAGTAATGACATACAGCTAAAATCACAAAGTATATGGAACATAGCTAAATCGAATAATGGAACATAGCTAAATGTCATTAAAACAGATTGAGTGACTACAGACTCTTCAAATTCATATCTCAATTCTTACATTACTATACTTATAACTTGGCGTTGGCGTCTCTGGCAACAGTGGACTTGATCAAACCGTTGGGGTCAGAAGATGGGTAGAATAACTCGTCATTGCTCTCAATTCCCTTCCACTTCAAGTCGAACAAAACAAAATGGATGTTAGGAAGAACGTAGTCCACCTTGGACACTTCAGGAACCAACTTGAGGATCTTGGTGGACATATTGTACATGGTTGCTTGGACTGAAGGAGAGTTTTCCAAGGCGAACAATTCAAGAGTGGTGTTTCTAGCAGCGTCGTAGGTGTTGTCGAAGAGGCCCTTGTCAGCAGCCTTGAAAACATCATCCAAAGTAGACACTTTCTTAGGATCGAAAGTCCAGGTTGAAGCCACGGAAGTGGATAATATTCTGTCCTTGGTGGGCTTCAAGGTGGTGTAGTCACACACGTTGTAACCGTAGAACATAGAACCAGTCGATTTGAGCACGGTCAAGTCCTTGATAGACGATTCAAGCACCAACTTTCCCGATCTGTCATAGTTCAAATAAGTGTTTCTGGTTTCTGGGCCATCGTGGCGGAAAGAATGGGCATGTGGCTTACCATTGACATCAAAACGAGTCCATCTAGCTTGCTGAATAGTGATTTCGATTCCGGAAACATGAGAGTACTTGTTGATGAAATGCTTAGCTAAATGAGCCGCAAATCTCTCAATGGGCCAAACATCGGTGGTCTTGGCCTCTACCAACACAGTATTCTTAACGGTATCAGTTGGAACAATTGGTGAGTTGTCTGCTTTGGTATATGAAATATCAAAATTTCCTCTTAATAACACCTGAACATTTGCTTGAAGAATATCTTGTTCTTTTGGATTGCTAGGATTTTTCTTGACTTTTAAGAACTTGACGTTTCCCTTTCCGTATGAAGATGCGACCAAAGACATTGTAAATCTTGATTACTCGATGGGAGTATGTTATCTTTTTATACCCTTATCGCCTGGTACGTTCCTGCAGGTGTATCGGCGATCGCCGAGACTGCGATAGCGGCTGCAGGAACCGGTGTGCCGGTTGAAGGTGATTAGGCACCATGGCACCATAGGCGCATGGCACTAAGGTTGCGCAGGGGCCGATAAGAGCAAATTAGAAATTCACTAGAAAACCACAGCTACGCAAATGTTGAGCCTACAGGATTCCTACAGGATTGGAGATCGCAACTGAAATTGCGAACATCGAGGACCAATGATAAGGTTGATAGCAGTACGTAAGCAACTCTAATACTAGGCATCTAGTCGTTCTTCTTATCCTGGACGAGTGGAGACTTTTCGTCTTCGAGAGAGGCGTGGATGGCATCGTCGTCGACTTCACTGGTGATACTGACATCAGATTCGGCAAACCGAAGTTTTTTACCTGATTTTTGGTCAGAAGATTCAAGAGGAATATCAATTGACTTCTCTGATTCCTTTTCTGTAGTTCCAGCTTTGGCAAAAGTCAATTCGGCTGTGCGTACCCACCGTCTTCTTCTAGTATACTTGGAGTACGAGTCCTCTGTAGATGGCTTTTTCCATACATTGTCATAGTAAATGAACCCTTCATCAGGGCCAGGATCAGCAGTGGTCTTTGATCTTTTGTTTAAAGTGATAGCACCATCGTTGGTAAGGTCGAGGCGCCAGGACTTATCGACCCATCTCCATGTTGCACCCGAAGCCATAGGCATTGCTGAAGAGCCAGAAGAGTAGTCATTGTCTGGGCTTGGGAGTTCAAACTTATCTACCGAAGGGCTCTCGTTGAGGAATTCATCGGTCCAAGGTGCTCTTTCGTATGAAAGAAGGTTGGCGGTCCAGCCTATACCCAACCACCGTCGCTGATTTTCGTAAACGACATAGGCAAACCGTACCGGCTTATTAGGATCACCCAAGCCGTTATTAGTGTTGCCCTTTTGCACCTTGGCGAAAGCGGCTGCAAAAATGTGGTTACGGTTCTGGAAGTCAAGGCCGGTCAAGTAGAAACAAATGAGACGAGCAATTTTGAGCTTCCAAATGATCCGACGAGTTACTCTCATGTAGACAGAGTGATATGTCAATAAATACACCCCAACCACAAGCAAAATTGTCCGGGGAGGAATCACCACAAGTGTAACGATAAGGTAGAGTGGAGTGAGGAAAACGGTGGTGAAAAGTAGCCGTTTAATATCGTGAGCCGACAACGCCAACGATGTAATTGGATCCAACAACATATCTGCCTTGATACAGGTGGTGGTAAGGGCCTGTACTACGTCGTCCAACGTTGGTTTCAGGTTGGTCTCCTGAGTGATTTTGTGGTTCAAAAGAGCATAGAGTGCCAAGATGGCCACCACAACAAGATGCCCACTCCACGTAATAATGTTTTCAAAGTACACCACCAAGAGCGAGTACATGCACACTATGATCAAATTGACCCAATAATCATCGTTGGTCCATGTGAATATCGACAACGCTTTGTTGACGATCAAAAGGTACGGGTATGATTTCACCAACGACTTTGCAACTGTTGGTGGAGTTGACGACAAGAGTGGAGATGCCTGGGGTTTCCCCGTGGGAGCCCCCGGTTCAGCAGTAAATCTGGCTCGCACTTCTGTCTTACCATCGGAGGATCTTCGTTCCGACATGACAAAAGGACGGCAACTAGAATGATTAAAATGGAGGATGCAAACGAATAAACCGTTGAAAGACGCTAATTACCAATTGAAGATGAGTAGAACAACTGTTTGGATGGTGTCAATGGGTGGTGTGGTCACAAAAATGCCTAAAAATTCAAATGGTGTAAATTGCCAATCCTGATTTGCTTCTCAGTTGCTTCAAATTTTTGGGTCGTTAGCTTATCGCGAACACCCACACAACAGCAAAATAGTCAGTTACGTGCGACTAAACGTTGCAGTTGGTGCTAGAGTAATGGATTTCTCAAACCTACTAGCTCAGGAAATCCGCCACAAGCGAAAAGCTGCTCAACACTCATCCTCCCGCAAAAGGCACCTGAAGCATGTGAAGACAGGCGTACAGGACGAGCAGTTGGACAAAGAAAGGGGGGAGGAGAACAGGGAGCGAGAAGAGAAAGAAGAAGGAACAGACGACAAAGGACACGTTAATGACAAAATTGAGCCAAGTGACCAAAAAAGTCCCGATTTTGACCGTAAGCATGAACTCACGCAACACCAATATAATCAGCAGCAGACCAAAGAAGAAGCTACACCAAGTCTATTCGACAAACAGGAAATAGCAGATGGAAATCTTCAAGATAAGATAGCCACTCAGTGCCGCAAGTACATAAAAAGCATGTTATACGCTTGGGATGACGAAGTGCAACTGGTACCAGATTCGCAGCCAAGCGCACAACTCCTAATTGAAACCAAACGAGATATGGTTCCATTACTTTACAAGCTACGCACTGGAACCATACACAAAGACTTACTCACATCATTGGCCACTACCCTCTACTATCTCCAAATTAACGATATGTTCCATGCGAACGATTCATATATGAAAATGAGTCTTGGAAATGTTGTGTGGCCAATTGGAATTGTTGGTGTGGGTATCAGGGAGACCACCACCATCAAGCATGCTAATGTGATGATCGATGATACCACCAGAAGGTGGATTACTGCCGTTAAACGGTTAATTACTAGAAAAGAGAGGCACGTGACATAAATCACACGCACCGAGCCAGGGCACCAACCCCGCGCCTCGTAGAAATTTTCATGGTGAAAACCGCACCCTCCATTATCACCAAAGTATCTACCATGGCTCGTGAAATCAAGGACATCAAGGAATTCGTCGAATTGGCCAGAAGAGCTGACATCAAGTCTGCTACCGTCAAGGTTAACAAGAAGCTCAATGCTAACGGCAAGAAATTCAGACAAACCAAGTTCAAGGTTAGAGGTTCCAGATACCAATACACCTTGATTGTCAACGACGCTGCCAAGGCTAAGAAGTTGCAACAATCCTTGCCTCCTACCTTGGAGATCAAGAACTTGTAAGGGAGTTTGGTATGTCATGTATTGAGTAAGGTTCTATAATAATATTTCATATTTTGAAAATTTTCTAGGTGTAGAGGTTAAACCACATCCTCCATCTCTAAATCATCTTCATCTTCGTCTTTTCCATCGTTCTCATTCAAACCGGCTGCTCTTTCGGCTTCACTCAACTTCTTGTACTCAGGCCGTAAACTATACTTGGAGGTGTACGGCCCCTTCTTAATCAAGATCGCGATGGAATCAAGACATTCCTTGAGAAAAGACTCGGGCTGCCTCGTTCTCTCTTTCAATCCTTTCATAGACCAGTATTCGTACTCCTCAAATAACCGGAACAAGAGATCCAAGAGATCCTTTCTAGGCATACGCACCGCTCTGCCTTCAATCTTGCTTCTAGGTACAGTGGTAGTCTTTAAGAATACCGAAGCATTGCCTCCACGAACCGAGGGACCAGCGTTCGACTGAAGAACACCTGGGATTTCGTTCAAAAGAGTTACACGGGGTCTAGGCTTCGCTACCTGAATGTTCTGCCTTCTATTGAGGAACTTTGAGTACTGACGGTCGTTTTTAGATGGTACAATTTGACAATCGTGGCAGATTTTACCGGAAAGTTTCGTCTTCTTAGGGATGGTCTTGACAATTGGCACAAATTTCTCACCAGCATCGTTCCCAGTAGTGGAATTGGAATACAGCGAGTGTCCTCGTGGGGCCAGAGCCAGCTCCATATCTTGTTTAAACTGCAATTCTTCCTTAAGAGGTTGCAATTTGGGCAAATCGGGCATGTTCAAAACCTCGGTTATTCCATTATTATCTTTAAATTTGCTCAAGTTCTCTTCACTGAAAACGTACGAATTTTTCACCTGAGTATTGAGCATAGGAACGTCGTATTCGTGCGGAATAGAATCGTCAGATTGATCCAGCAAGACCAACTTGACTTGAAGTTTGCCCCCATTAGCAGGTGATCCTTGTCTAATCTTAATCTTGGCCAATTCCTTGCCACTGAGAGCATTGATATCTGACCATTTCGATGCCAAGTACCTAGGAAGCTTCACCAACCATATTTTTTTATTACCACTAGTAAGGTTCATGTCAAGCGACTCATTTTCTTCCAAATAGCTCTCGGGATCCGACAACAATCCGTGATCCTGGCCACCAGGAGAATTGGACTCGTCTTTTTTTAACTTAAAATTACCATTTTCTTTCTTGACGCGCTGCGGACTGCTCATGGATGATCACTATATGTACAGATGCAATGATGCTGGAATAAAGTTACAGATATGACGACGATTATTGATTATGGTTGTTGCCGTTTAAAT
Organism: Meyerozyma guilliermondii ATCC 6260; assembly: GCF_000149425.1. Lineage (NCBI taxonomy): Eukaryota > Fungi > Ascomycota > Pichiomycetes > Serinales > Debaryomycetaceae > Meyerozyma > Meyerozyma guilliermondii. Next base: position 1,574,714 of record NW_001809799.1, on the reverse strand, counting down.
GGCAACTTACTATAATAAATCTGTCGCAAATCATTATGAATATATACACCAGTACACCAATACAATTGTCAGTTTGCAGCACGAACTATGACTACGTCTACCTCAGGTATTTGATGAATGATGATATTTTGATTTTGCTGGCGCCCATGTACATGGAGGACCGCCATTGTGGGTACTGTAAGGGAAGTAAACAGGACCATTGGGCCCTTGAAAGTTGGCTGAAAAAGAATAAACCTGCATCTTCCGTCACCATTGGAATGTCTGTAGAGCAAATGACGTGCCAACAATATGATATATTGATGAACAAGGGCTTCAGACGATCGGGGACCTTTCTTTATAAACCAGATTTGCTCAGAAACTGCTGTCGCTTGTATACTATACGAACCAATTTGGAGCAGATGAAGGTTGCAAAGCTGCATCGGCAGGTAGTGAATCGATTTGTGAGAGCTATCAGTGACGAACTTGGCGAGGAACCGAAAGGGGAGGGCAAATCAAATAAAAAGTTTTCGTTGAAATCTCTCATTGAAGCCGAAAAGGCATCTTCAAGGTTCCATACCCATTTTGAACCAGCAGCATTTACGAACGAAAAGTACCAATTGTACAAAAAGTACCAAATGGCAGTGCATAATGACAAGGAAAGTGACGTTTCACAAGCTAGCTTTAAACGGTTTCTTTGTGACACCCCATTTCCGCAGAGAGAAGTTGAAGGAACTAAGCAGCATTTTAAAGCACTCAATTCTTGGGTTCAGCAATGGCCCGAGATATCCACAATGACAGATCGCCGCGTGGGTCCCACTCACGAGTGCTACTACTTGGACAACAAGTTGATTGCAATCTCTGTGGTGGACTTTCTTCCTACAGGTGTTTCCTCGGTTTATTTTATTTGGGACCCAGATTATGCTCACCTATCATTAGGCACATTATCTGGCTTACGGGAGCTACAAATGTGCCAGGAGCTCGATTTGGGCTACTATTACCTTGGATATTACATTGATGACTGCCAAAAAATGAAGTACAAAGGACAATTTGGTGGTGAGATTCTAGATGTCTGCAGTGGAAATTACTATCCCCTTGAAAGAGTCAAAAAACACATTGAAAATGGCCGACTTTTTGTCATTGATCAAGAAAAGTCAAAGCTGTCCGAATTGGTCAATATAAGCGAGCAAGTATTCGGAGACAATGCACAGACCTACAGTGACTCGAAGCAAGCATTAAAGCTACTATCAGAGAGGTACAATGTCGGTCAACCAATGAGAAAATCATTGGCACTTCCAGACGTGGTTCCAGGAATCCATTCGTTTCTGGAAATTCTTGAGTGGTATGATCAAGGCGCAATCACCGAAAATTTTCCCTTTATAATTTTTCTGGCAATGACTGGAGTGAGGTCTAGAAAAGAAGCAGAAATGGCCGAAAGTGATAGAAGGTTATTTGTTGACACGCTTCGGCTCATCGGCTTAGAATTATCGGCTAATGCTATCGTATTCTTCACTTTTCCATAGTGACCTGACCGCGCCGCATTCCATGAGGCGTGTTCCCCACAATTGGTGGTCTCCCCACAATATAAAAGCGGTGAGAATCAACGTCAATTCCCAACTGAAATTATGAGTAGAACAAAAAAATGGACTGTCCACGAGGCTGCTGGTGACGCCAAGTGGTTTACACACAATGGACACGCGAACACTGATCCCACTAAAGTGAAGAAACTGGGAGCAGGAAATTACAATTGGGGTCGTCCAGGCGATGAACTTGAAGACGATAAAGATTGGGAAACAGTACACATGTTTGGCAAGTCTGCAAGACGTAATTCCAATCATAGTCAGCACGAAATGAACTTGAGAATGTTGAACGATCAATTGGACAATTCGTTGTTCGCAGAGGCATTATAAAAGTAGTATATAGCTGCTAGTAACGAGTACATGGCTAACGAATAAATAACGCTCATTTGGCATTTAAGTTCTTATGCTTACTTGGCATAAGACTCCTTGGCGAGAATTGTAGCTTCGATTTCGGCTTTCCAACCCTTTTTCTTTTGTCTGTCTTCGTACGCTTTCTTGTTACTGAGGACTCGGTTGACAATGTATTCTGCGTTCATGTGGTCGTACTTGTGGCTTGGAATAGTTCGAAGCAAACCTCTGGGCTCAATTTCTGAGTATGGATCTTCTTCTAAGGGAGTAGGACCATGGTAAACAGCATTGATCTTTGCTGGAAGCTTTGACAAAAACTGCTCCGTGGGACTGTAAGGAGCTCCCAAGATGATGCCGTCCACGTAACGACACTGAAGCACGCAAAGAGAACGTTCATAGAGGTTCATGATGGGATAATTGAGACCCTTGATCTCATTAGTGGCACGGTCGTCGTGAATACCAACGATTACTGCAGCGTTTTCCTTTTCTGCTTGCTCTTTAACCATCTTTAAAGCCGTGATATGGCCCGAGTGAAAGAGATCAAAACCCCCATCGATGTAAACCGCCGATTTGTACGATTTCTCAGTGGCAGACGAAGGCTTGACAAGCTCACGTACGGTTCCATCTGTCAAGTAACAGTAGACACCAGGTCCAGGCTTCCTACCAGTCTCGTCACTGGCATAGCGTGAGTACTTTGTCAAGTTATCTCCTTCGAACAACGGGTGGTTTTCGACAGATACAATTGGTATAAAGTGGTGATTTTTGCTCATCAATAACATGCGGCCCACGAGGTCAGTGGTCAGAATATTAGGTGTTCTTTTAACCACCACAAAACGACCCAAGTCTTTCACCACCTTGTAACAATCCTCACCATTAGCATCAGAGGTAATATCGTCGCCATGAACAACGTATTTACAACCGTATTGGTCCATGACATCTGGTGAAGTGACATACGGAGCACCAGGAACGGCCTGGGTTACCCACCTACAAGCGGTCACGGCAGCGACTCTCTCATCCAATTTCATCACCACTGGTCCCTTATTATGGAGAATTTCTTCGTCAGTGTGAACTCCAACGTAGAGTTTGTCTCCGAGCAGTCGAGCTTGAAGCATGGCTCCGGCGTGTCCTGAGGTTAGTATACCAAACAATTAAACATCAGAATAGTACGTACCATGGTGAGCGAAATCAAAACAGCCATCGACCCAGATCCTGCATTTTTCAATGCCTTCTGGAGGTTCAAACATGAGTTGCGTGTTCTGTTGCAGGCTGCGCGGGTAGTTGGTGATAAATACAGGACGTTGAATTAAAGGTGAAATATATATGCAAGCTAAACCCAACCAGACTGCTGCTGGCCTATGACTATGTCCTGTTGTTGCTTCTGGCGGCCTAGTTTCTTTTTTTGTGGCTGGGGATTGACGTAAGTGTAATCGATGGCAGGGCTCTGTATATCAGGCTCTCGTGGGTTATTGGTAGTTCCAATATACATGGCAGTTTTGTTTTCTTTTCTTTCTTTCGCCAATTGCGTAAAAAAGTTATAGTACAAGGAGGCATTTCGGGTGGAACATCCGTTGAGCCACGATAAAAATCCTCCTATTAAAGGTGGAAGTGAGATCAACAAATCGAATAATATTTGCGATTCAAGCTTGGCAACAAGTTTATTTGGCACCGGCATTTCGTTGGTAACGATATGGATGAGTCGAGCATGAATTCCATACATAATCAACGGTCCCAAACCAGGGATCAAGAAAACCACTAACGGTACAAGCCCTAACCCACAGTCCATGCCGACTCCACACAGCCCCAAAAAGCACTTATCATGCTGCCATGCTGCTTTCTGAACTCTTCTCCATAACTGGTGCTCTTTCTTCGTACAAAAGTCTTTCGGGAGCCGTAGCCGATTACCATCTTCATCTTCAAACGGATTCTTCATATTGAAATGTTCTTCGGCATATTCGTTGTACTTGTCCATGAAAATATCATAGCCGGGTATGCCTTCGAGCTGCTCCTGAATCTGCGACATTATGGCAGTAAACCACGCAAGCAAGTCAAGCAAGCCTGGTTGGAATCCAGTGACAAATGCCGCTTATCTACAGGAGCATATACCGGCCTGTACAGGAAGGGTTCCGGCAATATCGGCTATCGAGGAGCCAAAAGCTTTTCGAGTTCCTTTTGCTGGACCGGAGTACATACACCCCCTGTATCTCGTCCACATATGTAGCAATTGGGCTTTTTGTGTTTATAACGGTCCATAAAACAGGACTGACAGAATATATGGCCGCACTCAGTCTTGACAGGACGTTTATAGTCCTTTTTGCAAAGAACGCATTTAAAGGGTATGGTTTCTGGTTCTGATTTTTCATCCAATTTCCAGTCCTTCAGAATGGGAGCTTTGGCTCGCAGTTCGTCTCGAATGTGAAGGAACTTACAAGTATCGCCGTAGCCACAGTAGCCGGTTTGAAGAAAATCTTTGCACACATCTGGCTGGAAATCTGTAATTGTGACGGTCCTGATGGAAGCAGGGGGTGCCTTAGCGAAAGATTTCAGCTTTTGAACGTTCTTTTCGGATTTGTAAGCTTCGTCTTCTTCGTCTTCTTTGGCCGAACCATCTTCAATTTTCTTACTCTTTTCACTTTTATCATCTTTTGTCACTTGTTTCTGAACTGTGGTAGCCTCTTGAGTACCAAACTTGCGTTGTTTCCGCTCCAGAGCATCATAAGCCATATTTTCAGGTGGTTCTTTGCCACTAGTTTCTTCTATATCATTTTTATCATCATCTCTTTGTCGCTTTTTTCCCAAGGTTTTACGTTGACGAAACACTGGCTTGCTAACCTGGGGTGTTACCGTCGTGGATTCTTCATCTAGTAGCTCTAGCATGCTTGGTTTGCGCAGAACTTGAATCTATTGTATTTCAAGTTGTACCTTACGTCATCGCAAATGCGATGATCTCTCCTGCCTGTAATATCCCCAGCATTCCAAAGTGACTAACGGCAATGTTCCGTAAGACTGTTATCATACGCAATCTCTTGGGAACCAGGAGAGACACAGCTTCACTATTCCACTCCTCTACAAGGACTTGGAACAATCAAAAAGTTGTCAAGTCGTATTTCGACCTTCTACCCCGGACTTTTCCACATGGAGCTCCTCCAAATGGATCATTTTTCGTCGATACAAAGTCGTTAAGACGAGAGTTCAGGACTCTTCAGAGCGAGAACCACCCTGATATCATCTTGGGATCATCTGTTTTGAACGAAAACAAAAATGTGTCGGATAGTGATGGCACCGAACGGGCCGATGATAAGTTTTCAGCTCTTTTAAACCGGGCTTACTCCACATTGAAGAACCCGTACTCCCGCATTGCTCACATCGTGGAATTGAACCACCCCGAGCACCCAGATATCACGAGAGACGAAGTAGCAAAAGACCTTATCGCACAGTTCCAAACGGCGCTGCCAGAATCTTCATTGGAATACAAGGAGATGCTAATGAATGTGCTTGAAGCACACGAGCAATTGGAAATGGCCACTCTGGAAACAGATTTGGATACCCTTTCTCAAGAAAACGACGAAAGAATTCATGCCAGTGAAGAGACAATCAACAATCTACTCAAGCATGAGCCATTGAATTGGAACCTGGTGATGATGGAGGCTATCAAGCTCAAGTACTGGGTCAACATTCAGCAAGCAATCAGAGACTGGGAGCCAGGAAAGCCTGTACACCTCACTCATTAGATAATTATTCTACTATACACATTACACGAGCCTCCATACTTTCTAGCTTTCGCTGGCCATTGTTTTGTCATCGTCTTCATCCAAATCCGGCGCTTCATCCACCGCCAACGAAGCCCGATATTCCAATGGCATTCCGAATTGACAATTCTCGAATTCTTTTTGTTCTTCCTCCAGTATTGGGTGCTGCCTAAGCCATTTCATTCTTGGCCCGCTAGCGCTGAGTTCGCTGATTTTGAACCCAAATAAACGGATACCAAAGTCTTCTTTCTTGGCCTTTTGAATGCGAATTCGACACTGGTTTTCTATTTCCGGGAACATCTTTACGAGGAGCCCAGGGAAGGTGGTGCCGAAAAAAGCGCCGTCTATGTTCAAGTAGCGTGAGTTCAGTGGTAAATAGATGTCGTTACAGCAAGGACAGTAGAGTCGTACAGTTTCCTGGCCAGGAACATCGGTTGATCCGACCGGTATCAAATGCATTCCATCACAGTAATATCGAGGACACGACCCAAATTCGTTCCGTTCAAACTTGGTAGCCATAGCCGTGAGTCCCTGCTTGGAAATGATGTAGCGGGCATGTATCAACCCATATAGAAGCTCAGCACTATGAGCAAGAAGTGCCTTGTTGGGGAGGTCTGCTTTCGATGGCAGCGAGCCAGATGAGCCATTGTTGTTGCTAGCGCTTCCATTATCCTCCATGGTATCGACCTGGTAGTCAAGAATTGTGTAAAGTGCCTCTCGGTAGTAGGGAACTTGCAGAGACAAACCGGTCAAATTGAAGTCATCTTCTATAAATTCGTGAGACACCAGTACGAAGTAATCGTGGCCAAAAAGCTCACAGAATTGTTGTATCCATGGAACATAGTCCTCCTCCGGTTCGCTAGACATCAGATCGATCACCAAATGCTGTTTTTATGTGCTGTTCTCCGAGGGGACTCCTTGAGCTCATCCACTGAAAACGCACAAATCTATAGCCACCCACGCCGTGTACAGGAATTTTTTGACCAGCGCGAGATTAGTGCGGTTGAATTTGATCGACTGAGGCTAATCAAGATGGAACCCTATACCTTGCTATTATTCATATTTGTGATCCAGATAGTCAAGCAGATCATAAGTGCTGTTGGGAAACAGTCTATAGAGTCGATATCATGGGTACTTTACTGTAGAGTAGCTCCGAAATTTGGCCATTCAAAACTTGCCTCGATGTCACAAAAATCTAGCCAACTTCGAACCGTGGCAGGGGAAAGAAGAGCTGTCAGTGCTCAAGATCAGTATGCCAAATGGACGAAATTGAATCGTCAACATGACAAATTAGTGGCAGAAATCGAACAATTGCAAAAAGAAGTTGATCTCGATAAAGTAAAGGTGAATACATTTACAGGATACTTGATAGCTATTTTGACATCGATTCCTATTTGGTTTTTCAGAGTATGGTACAGGAGTGTGGTTCTCTTCTATTTTCCTCCAGGAATTCTTCCTCGTGCACTCGAATGGTCAATAGCACTTCCATTCACTGTCACTGGAGGTGTTAGCTTGACAGTGTGGATGATGGCTGCTGGCGCCGTAGCGTCGTCGCTCACTTTTTTGTTTATGTTTCCATTTGAAAAGGCGGTACCCAAGCCAGTACTTGCTAAAAAGCTGCCTCAACAATTGTAAATATAATAATGCATTTATAAGTCTAGTTGCTCTTGGTATCGCTGCTTCATGACAGTTTGTAAGGTTTCAGTGCTCTCATCAAAGACATAGCGCTTGTTAGATCCGGCAATGATGGAATTCTTGAAATTGTTAAACCCATTAACAAGAAGAAATCCACGAGTGGAAAATGGTACATTTTCAATCTCATTGACCACATGGAAGTACCATGGTTCTACTACTTTTGTCCAAACCATAAGGTTTGCACAGTATTTGTAGACTGTACTATCATCTTCAAGAAGCACATAAGGCATTCCGTCTTCTCCAAGCTCGAGACACTTGATCGACAGAGTTGTAACTTGCGGCACATCAGCACTCTTTCTTGGCCGTTTGTCACCAGTAATTGCTGGAAGTGTAACTTGGCAATTTAGTATTGTGGCTATCGACACTCGAGTGATAACGCCATGCAATTTGCCATTAATAAGTTTCCACACATATAACAACCCGGAGCACGTAAGCACCATCAAATGACAGTTTTTGAATTGAACCAGAAGAATGGTTTCTGCAAGTTCTATTGGAGCACAAATGTTCCGTCCTGAGGGATACGATATTATATGAACTGTGCCTTGAAGTGAAGCAAGCAAGATAAAGGTCTCTTGCAGTCCAACGAGCGGTACAACATGCTGTACCTTAAATGGGTAATAGAGTTGAAACAAACGGTCCTTCAAGTTCAAGTTTGAAGTCACACTTACTATGGTAGGGTCCTGAAAGTCTACCCGATTGTTCTCCTCAATGGGATTTTCATCATCTTGTGGCCAAGACGCACCATTGCGTACTTCGATGGTGACCGAGTCTTGGACCTTTTCCCCGTCAACTATGCGATTTACCTGAAATGTTCTCACAACAACCTCAAAGAAAAATTCGTCGTCTAGCACTTCTATAGCACTGCTCGTAAGATACTCACCTGAAGGATTTTGGTGAGATTCTTCAAACCCAAGACCAACGAATTTACTCACTTTTGCATTCATCGCACCATGATTATTGAAGAGGACTTCTGGCAACAGAGAGATGTTACGTAGTGAGTATGGATACCTTCGTTCGTTGACAATGCGTCTCATTTTGCTCTTTTGTCGTTTGACAGATGCTGCAGATATGTTTGTCTGATTGTCCGTCAGAGCCTCTATTCCAAGTGCCATGTCCTCATTGTCATTGTCCTGATCTTCAAAATCCCGCGCCTCTTCATGCAACTTGTTGCTTCTGGAGCGTAAACCATGAATAGCAGACTGTACTCCCAATCTTGGCATTGAGTAATTGGGTCGAGAAATCCTAGTGTTTCTTTTGCGATCCAACGAGAGCACAGGAGTGGTAGCGGGTAAAGTGGAGCCATTGTTCGACGACGAAACAAGTAGAGGAGCGACCCTTTTCTTTCCATCTTTTGTGGTCACCTTCTGAGACTGCAAGTTTAGTCTGGTTGAAACAGCTTCAAGATCCTTTTTGGGAGTCGAAGAGGTAGCCACAGTAGATTCAGGGGTGATCCTCTGGCCAGAGAATACATTATTAGCTGGGAGAACCTTTTTCTTGTCGGTCAATGGTGTTGCCTTTTCTTCCAAAAGGAGCTGCTCAACAGTTTCTGGAAGTATAGCCGATTCACGATCTCCTCCATATCGATGCAATTGAGACAAGTTGACGTCTGTTCCTGCGACAATTCCTAGTTCATTCTTGTCGAACACAATACAGGTGATTGCCCCGTCAAGCGAGCTAACGTATAATGTATCAGCCGTGGGCGACCAACACATATCAGTGATTGGATCTTGAACAATATTCTGAGCCACAACCAAAGGCTTGCTTGTAGCTGTACTCCAGATTGCTAGGGTACGATCCTGGCCACCAGTAGCCAATATAGTTGAAACATTTGAATTATTATCGTTCTTAACATCAGTGTTAAAAAGTCTGGGTGCAAAAGAACACACCTCACAAGGCGCTTCATGACCAATTAACGAGAGATCTGTCCCCCAATCACCTCGATTTATGACTGCCACAGATGTTACGGGACCATTGGTAGCATTGGGTACGGCAATATGTTGTCCATCCGGGGACCAAGTCATACGCCGAAAGTAAGATGTCAAGGGAGATTTTCGAAATGGCTCCATCACCACATGCTCCATCTGAAACTCGTAGCTATTCTCACTCTGCTTTCTGTAGTAGCGAAATATACGTACGCTTCTATCGTCGGAAGCAGTTGCAAAAAACTTGTTAGCAGGATCAAATACGACTCCCTTTACCATCGACTGGTGAATGTCATAGCGCTTAATACGCTCAAACGTAACTCCGCTCCAAATTATAATCAGTCTATCGAGTCCTACTGACACCAACAATGACCCATCGGGCGACCAGCACATATCTTGGACGTCATTATCGTGAGCTACGAGTCTTTTTCGAACCGTCCAATGCTCAAGGTCGGCTTCCGTGTCGCCAAATTGCTTGGGGCGTGCTTGTAGATCTCGTTCCCATATTAAAACAATTTTATCGTCGGATCCAGTAGCCAAGTATCGACCATCAGGTGAGAATTTGACACATGTTACAGCTCCATTATGACGACTAACAGTACACAAAGGACGCTTTAGTGGCTTACTGAGACCCACTGACTCAGTATTGGGTTCATTATTTTCCTTCAATGTGGCGGAAATTGAACCTGTGTCCCAAACTTTGACATTTCCATCGAGTCCACCAGAAGCCAATCTTGTGCCATCATAATTCACCGACACTGCAAAACACTCAATTTTCCGATTGTCCACTGTGTTAGTAGCGAGCTCCCTTCAAGTTGACCTTTACATACCTCTGTGCCCTAGCCATGGAAGCTTCAATATATGCATTAAATATAAACTTCGCGCAGTGAGATTTGAATTTGAAGATAGCTGGGGTAAGCGATGCGAACTCAGGTCCATTGATCGGTTTTCAAATTAATTTGTTTATAAACCAGTTCATTACGGAAATTGGATTTCTATTATATTCTTTCCGATACTCTATTCTAAACCATACTCTACTCTGACTCCTTTGGCAAACTTCTCCAACCCACTGCGCAACTCGTCAAGCGCAACCGCAGCATAAGTACCTCTGAAAAAGATCAAATTCTTAGCATCTTTGTTCTCTGGAAGAGGTGGTTGGGGAGGGTTAGACGTACCATCGGCTTTGAACCACGAGCCAGGAATCATCAAACAACCCTGCAGTAAGCCCTGGTTGTAAATTGCAGTCTCGACCTTAAGAGGATCTTCATCAAGCTCTTTGAATTTAGGATGCTTTGATGCATCGAAAGTGACGGTGAAAAACATACCAGCAACGGGAGGAATGAAGCTGGTCACTTCCTTGGGGAAGAAATCGTTCACGGCATCAATGGCAACATCTCTATTGTGGGTATATTCACTTCTGATACCCATGAGCCAGTCCATGTAGCCGCTTTGTCCCCATTTCTGCAACAACGAGTTAATGAGCGACAGACTGAGGCCGGAAGGACATTGAATCGATACCTCGTGAAGACGCACAAATCTTTCCAAAAGACGTTCCTGGCCAACAATCCATCCGAGTCTAAGACCAGGTGCCAAAACCTTGGAAACAGAATCAAGACGTATGACTCTACCTTCTGTATCCATGGAAAGGAAAGAAGGTACCAAAGCTTTGACAAACTCCTCGTGGCTGTGAACGTGTCTAGAAGCACGTTGGGCCTTATCGGTGGTGTATGTCTCCATTTGCAAAAAGTAGTAGGGTTCATCCTCAACAATGATAAAATCGTGTTTCTGAGCCAACTTGTAGACAGCGCGTCTACGGTCGGCACTCAAACAAGATCCTGTAGGGTTTTGACCGGTGGAAATAGTGTACAAGAGTTTTGGCTTAGGACCAACCCATTGATCCAACATTTTCTCCAATGCTTCTGGCAAGATTCCCTCAGCATCCATAGCTACTGGAATCGTGTTGATACCCTGAGCGTGGACAGTTTCCAATGCTGAACTGAACGAGTACTCTTCGACAAGAATGGAGTCACCACGAGTAGCAAATGTTCTTAAGGTAGCATCCCACGATTGGGTGTTTCCAATTGACAAGATTACAGACCAGTCATCATATGGCACCTTATGGATAGTCTTTGTGTGTTCTTTCAAGAACTCGACAAGTTCTGGTTGACCTTCGGTGTAACCGTATTGTAAAGAACGGGCAAGTTCTATCTCATTTTCACCATTCAAACTTGCATCTTTGTTGACTTCGAGCACAGTTTTGTTGGACTCCGTGAGGGGAGCAGCCACACCTTCCGCAAACGGAGCAGAAGGAATTTCTGCCGTCACCTTGGAGTATGGGAAATAGTCACTACGAGGTAAACCTCCACCCAAAAAGGTCATTCCTGGTTGCTTGTAATATTTGAAAGCAGACTTCAATGGCGAGTTCTTACGAGAACGGGCTTCTTCGGAAAGGTGATGGGAAAGGTCTTTGGAAACGGCCATGATGGTTATATGTTTTTGGCGGCGGGTGCGAAAGCGGCCCTTTTAAGGTGCCTCATGAGTAATCAGTACATGCAGTCGGGTTCCGCAGCCATCCTGATTTGGCAGTAAGCGGCACCGAGAAGAGGCTGCACGGCGATAGTAGTATACATTTCTGGTACACATAATATACAGTAGCTGGTCCAGGACCAAGTTAAGAACGTACATAAGAGTGGCACCGGGCAAAAGAGAGCTCGTGTACAATTTCCGAGCACTTCTAGACTTACCGATTGCAGAGAGCTATACAGAGCGGCACCAAAGTGTATTCAAGCAACACGTAGAACCACCTGTAACCACCTGTAGAGCCACTTGAAAAGTAGTAGTCTCGCAGTAGTATCTTCAGCTTCTTCCGGCCTCATCTCAATTGACTAAACGCATCCAACAACACCGAGGATGGTGGTTCATCATTGCGATTCTTCTCAAAAACGTTCCAAAACCGAAGCGTTTCATCACCAGCACCAGTCACAATGGTCTCGCCATCAGGAGAAAGCGAGAGATAGTGGACTCGACTTGTATGTCCAGTCAATTGAGCTATCTGTTGCATTGACGGATACTTCCACACAACTATTTGATATCGTGAATATCCATGGGTAGACACCAACTCATTCAGGCTACGCAGCCAGATGAGATTACACACTTGGGAACCAGTATTTACATCTTGCACTTTCGACCCTGTCAAAGTGTTCCAAACCTTGATGGTTTTGTCGGTAGTTCCACCACCTGAAGCAAGGATTCCTCTTTGATGAGGAGACCATGCAAGTGCCTTCACAGCAGCAACATGCTCTGAAAACTCATGTACTGGGGTAGTGTTGAGTCCATCCCATACGAAAACTCGGTTGTCATTTCCTCCCGATGCCAATTTGTTCTCATCAACATTCCATCGAAGCCCGCAAACTTCCAGCTTGTGATGCTCAAACTTGTTGATATAATGACTCTCGACTCGTACGTCACGATTGAGTATGCTGCGGTCTCTCAGACCACTAGACAAGATATGCTCATTCCACGAAAGCGAGCTCACACGAAGACTGTGGCCCGTCATAGTCCGTACGCATTTCATCTTTGTTGCATCCCAAATTTCAACAAGACCTTGCAGAGTGCCAATGGCAAGATGGGTGCCAGAACCAATCCAATTGATGCTGGTTACCTTATCCTTGTTGGAAAGATTGCACAACCGGTCCACGGACTGGGTTGCACCGTCCCAGAGATACACACTATCACCTAGGCCAACAGCCAATATATCCTGCTGACCCCAGTCGACAAGATTGAGGTAGAAGTCGTCCAGTAGTTCTGGCGCATCTAGCACTCGGTAGGGGACTTTGGAAATGTTTCTAGGCTTTTTTTGTGGCAGAAGTAAGAGTTTCTGCGAATCTTGTCGTACTGGAGAAAGTGAGTAGAGCTCATTTTGCAAATCACGAGATATTGGACGGGACTTTTTGGGTGATTGATACGTGAATAGGTTGGTAGATTGGCGCGGAGTGCTTGTTATGTCGTCGTGATTGGCAGAACGGGGCGGGGTACGATCTCGGCCGTTACTTGATGAAGGTGCCGACCCTGAATTGGAAGGAGTTGATGAGTCTGGATCACTGAGACTATTACTACTTGGTGGTTTTTTCGCTCTGGGGGAAGCCAAGTTGGCAGTTGCCATCGGTACATTGTCGCCGAACAATTCCGCCTTGAGCACGGTAGAGAACGTTCGATTGGCTTCTTCTTCTTTGCGGATTTGGATCTCATTGTCCGCATCCCCTCGCCGTCGTAAATCTGGAAGAACTTCCTGAGATGAAAGACTGAAAGCAGCCTGAAGATCGACTCCAGTTCGGTTGGGAATGTATCTATCGCTGAATATGGGTTTCTGCGTTCGCCTTCGAGGAGACATTGACGGTAAAGATGGTGCCTCATCCACTCTTGGTGGGTCTATATTTCGCGTTGATCGCGATGGAGACTTGGGTGTCTCTAGGGGAGCCATTTAAGGTGTATTTGTGAGGATTTCGAGATGGATGGATTATTAGTGGTTCCGAAGGAAAAATGAAATATTGATATATGAGGTATCCAACGACTATAATCACCTCTTATGCAATTGATTCTTATAGAAAACAACTTCCAGCTCTTATGATGTCGCTCTATTATGATTATAACACCCGATGCAACGTTATTAATATAGATGAACTGTCAATTAATTGCTCTGTGCTCAACTCCCCAAGTCCAAGAAGTCACGTGACGATAAGTGGAGGAAAGAAGAAGATGAGATGAAGAAGAAAGTAAAGAAGAATAAAGAAAGAGGGAGAAGTAAGTGATAAAGAATCAAGGAGAGAATGGAGAGTAGATGAGAAACTGGAATAGTCTAGAGGTGTAATAGTTTTGCTAATATTAAAAGTAAAAGTTTCAATCAAAAAAGATTCTTGGCCAAATAGCTCTAAAGAAGGAGCTTTCTCAATGTGACAACCAAACGTCCACTTCTCATCTCTTGCAACGCTTCCTCTACTCCATTCAGTTCTAAAATCGTTGCAATAGTCTCACATTTGGTTCCTGCACACAACCAACCAATCACCTCCGCCTAAATCAGTTTACGCGATGAAGTTTAGGAACCACCAGTACTCCGTCATGTTCAGAAAAACATTATGGCAACAAGCCCGGATTTCGGCTCGTACAGCCCGGCCAGTGACGCCTGTGCGTTTCTCATCCATTATTTCTGTGCATAGAAACACCAAGGTTGACAATCCTGATATTCCTTTTGAGTTCAATGCAGACAACTTGAAAAGGGCCAAGGAAATCATTGCCAAATACCCACCACAATACAAGAAGGCAGCAGTCATGCCACTTTTGGACTTGGGTCAAAGGCAGCACGGATTCACTGCCATTTCGGTCATGAACTACGTAGCTAAAATGTTGGATATGCCTCCTATGAGAGTCTACGAAGTGGCTACATTCTATACCATGTACAACAGAAAGCCAATGGGCAAGTACCATCTTCAAGTTTGCACTACTACGCCATGCCAATTGTGTGGCAGTGATGAGGTTATGGACGCTATAAAGAACCATCTTAAAATAAAGCCTGGTCAAACCACCCCAGACAATTTGTTCACATTAGAGGAAGTCGAATGCTTGGGAGCTTGTGTCAATGGACCTATGATGGGAGTGAACGACGACTACGCCGAGGACTTGACCGGTGAGAAGACCGTTGAGCTCTTGAAGAACTTGCAAGAGGGTAAACCAATGCATGTTGGACCTGTTTCAGGAAGAGATTCTTGCGAGCCATTTTCGGGACCCAAAGTGTTGTTGAGCAAGGAACCCCACGATATCAGAAAGGTCACTCGTAGTGACTTGTAGATTGGCTTGTACTAAATAGAATGCATGCAAAGAGAAAGATGGAGAAACAGAAAAGTTAAGGTAACAAAAGGTGGAAAACACACATAAGAATCTGCTCAATAGATATATCACAATTGTTCTATCATATCTCGTCGCTCGTAGATTTCGAATGCATTTTCAATGCATCCTCACCTTCTATTTCTCCACCCTTATCGTGGAGCACGTGACCTGGTGCGATTGATTTTCTCATCAGAGTCATAATCTCGTTCTTCAACTATGTCACCCCGGAAATACAACCTCGAGACAGAGCTTGTTCTCAGCAAAAGTACGGACCAGTACAATGCGTCGGTGGCGCCGCTATACCAATCGGCCACTTTCAAGCAACCTTCGCTTTCGAATATGGGTGAATACGACTATACTCGATCCGGCAACCCAACTAGAACCCATTTACAGAACCATATAGCCAAGATTATGAGAGCAAACCATGCGTTTGCGGTGACCAGCGGAATGGGATGCCTTGATGTCATTACCAGATTATTGAGTCCTGGCGACGAGGTCATTGCAGGTGATGATTTGTATGGAGGAACCCATCGATTGCTCACATATTTGAACAATAAAGGTGACTTGAAAGTTCACCACTATGACACGACAAACACAGAATTGCTTGTATCGAAAATACACTCGGGTACCAAGATGATTTTTTTAGAAAGTCCAACCAATCCTCTCATCAAGGTGTGTGATGTTCGCACCATCACCAGAGAAGCACATAAAATCAACCCTGATATAGTGGTTGTTTTCGATAATACCATGATGTCGCCTGTGCTTATGACTCCATTGGATTTCGGTGTTGATATCCAATACGAATCGGCTACCAAATACCTTAATGGACACCATGATATCATGGCGGGAGTTTTAGCCACCAGAAGCGCAGCTTTGGCGGAAAAGATATACTATGTGATCAATTCCACCGGTTGTGGATTGTCTCCATTTGACTCGTGGCTCTTGTCCCGAGGCTTGAGAACATTGGCCGTTAGAGTCGAACGTCAGCAACAGAACTGTGTAAGAATCGCCGAGTTTTTGGCCAATATTGGGTTCAAGGTTCGTTACCCAGGTATAAAATCGCACCCTCAGTACGACTTGCACGCCAGTATGTGCAAAGGAGCAGGTGCAGTGCTAAGTTTCGAGACTGGTAGCATTAAAGTGTCAGAAAAGATAGTGGAGAGCACCGAAATTTTTGGGATTGCCGTGTCCTTTGGTTGTGTCAATTCGCTCATATCGATGCCATGTAAGATGTCTCACGCATCCATCGATGCCAAAACAAGAGAAGAGCGGGACTTTCCCGAAGACTTGATCCGATTGTGTATCGGAATCGAAAACTGTGATGATCTCATCGATGACCTTACCCGTGCATTATTGCGGAGTGGAGCGGTCAAGCTTAATGAAAGAGACGAATTGTTCAACGCCGTGAGCGTGCAGTCGAAGTTGTAGTACGAAACATAGATCCCCATGAATATAGATCGAACTCATCAATAGCTGGTGTCCTGCATGCCACTTCTCACCACTCTTTCGCGAACTTTTGAACCGCGTGAACCTAACGCGTATTCATAATGACCTCACCATCTGACTTGGGGCTTACTGGAGGCGCTCTACGTGCCGTCTTATCCAAGAAGGATCAACATCTTTACCAGAACAAACCCTTTACAGTCCAAGTCTCAAATGTTAAGCTTCTTGAAAATAGTGGCGATCTGGCTCCTCACCGGTTTCGCATCCTTTTAAATGATGGTCAATATTCTTTACATGGGTTGATCGCTGCTGAGCTCATGCCATACTGTGAGGCGAACGGGTCCTCCACAAGGGCTCTGTTATTACTGTCAAGAAATATAGTTTGGTGGCAACTCAGAAACACATTATCATCGTATCAGACTGTGAGATTATCCACACCACAAGCAGCAAACACTCAAACCCGGTAGTTTCTTGTGACGCTTACTATGCTGAGCACCCCGAGGACGATGCTCTACAATTACAAGGCGCTAGCGCCGGTCAGCGTGCCAATTCAATGGAGCCAACGCCTGCTAAACCAGTCAAATCCCAACATAAGAGTGGCCAATCTACCGCGGGTCAAACGTTCAACCCCATCGAACTGTTGTCTCCTTACCAAAACAATTGGCGTATCAAGGCTAGAGTATCATTCAAAGGTGATATCAGAAAGTGGTCGAATGCGCGAGGTGAAGGCAAGTTGTTTAATGTCAACTTTTTGGATGAGTCTGACGAGATCAGAGCCACCGCCTTCAATGACGTCGCTGAACAGTTCTACAACACATTGGAAGAGGGTAAAGTCTATACTGTGGAACGTGCCAGAATCCAACAAGCTAAGCCTCAGTTTTCTCACTTGACTCACCCGTACGAATTAGCTCTCGACAAGGATACCGTGATCACCGAGTGTTTCGATACATCTGATGTGCCCAAGCTTCACTTTAACTTCACCAAGTTGGACAAGATTCAGGCTGCTGAGGTAAACGCTGTAGTGGATGTTATTGGTGTTTTGAAGACTGCAAACCCAGTGTTCCAGATCACGGCAAAGTCAACTGGTAAGGCGTTTGATCGCAGAAACATCACTATCGTGGATGATTCAAACTTTGCCATTGATATCGGTTTGTGGAACCAAACTGCGCTCGAATTCAACACCAGTGAGGGTTCAGTTATCGCTTTTAAGGGTTGTAAAGTTCAAGACTTCGGAGGAAGATCACTCACCTTGACTCACTCTGGATCAATGGTGGTAAATCCTGATACCCCGGAAGCCTATCAACTCAAGGGTTGGTACGACAATCAAGGAATGAATGAGAATTTCAAGTCTTTGAAAGTCGAGGCCGGTCCAAATCAGAATTACATCAAGAACAGAAAAACCATTCTCGCTGCCCAGGAGGACAACCTTGGTATGCATGAAAAGCCTGATTTCTTCAGTGTCAAAGCCACAATCAGCTATTTCAAGACGGACAACTTTTCTTATCCAGCGTGCAGTAATACTGTACCAGGAAACTCTCAAGCTCCTGGTCAACAAGAAAACACATGTAACAGGAAAGTCCTCGAGCAAAGTGATGGATGGAGATGTGAGAAATGTAATATTACTCTCCCAGAACCCTTGCACAGATATATCTTGAATTGCTCTATAACTGATGAAACAGGACAGCTTTGGACAACGTTGTTCGATCAAGAAGCCAGAAAGCTATTTGGGATGTCTGCTGGAGATCTCATAAACTTGAAGGAGAAGCAAGATATGAACGAAAGCAATGAATTTGCAGATCTCATGGAATCAATTACTATGAAAGAGTTTAATTTCAGATTAAGAGCAAGACAGGATTCTTACAATGGCAATGTGCGGATCAGATATCAGACGATGAGTCTCTTTGATGTTGACTTCGTTGCTGAGTGCGATGAATTGTGCCAGGAACTTGATTCTATGTTGTAGATAAACTACTTTATGTGTATGTACATGTTTTAATACGAAATTCAGTTTTAGTATGAATTGGAGTTGTAATCGGTTAAATGGTTGACATCCATCCATAGTGTTTTCAAAACTTCATTTGCAGACCTTTGGCCCCTGGTAATCATTAATTTGTTAATGAATGCCTGATCTGCATTCTGTTCAGCCATCCACTGCTTAAACTCAAGCGGATATTTTCCAATCAAATTTCGAAAGACAGGATAGTAGTATTCAAGATTAGATCTGGGTGAGCTCAAGAAAGACGACAATAAGTTTCGCGTAAGTACTTGGCCTACTCCCGAATTTGTCATGAGATACCGAACTGAATCTTGATCTTCTTTTGTCGCTCTTCGAAGCGTTAGAAGGTGAATCCAGAGTTTCGAGGCAGCTTTGAGAATAAATGTTTCTTGAGCTATTAAGGAATCAAGAGCAAGTGGAACAACGGACAGCTTGAAAGTGTCCAATTTGACTAGCGATGACGGAGATTTCTCAAGCATGGTTGCAAAAAGCTGGACTGACGACAGAACCATATCAGGCTCAGTTTTGATGAACTCTAAATGAGATGTGAAAATGCGCTGAATAACGGCCTCTAGTGTCTCGGTTGGCAAAGACTTGTAGTTTACCAGTACGTATTTCTCAAGCAAACCGAAGATGTGAGGAACAACATTGGCGACTTCCCTATCCATTGCGGCTATCATGTAGAGCAATATCAGGTCAAACAGAAACTGGAACGGACCGTTGATGGGTTCACCAATACCACTTCGAAGGATGAGACAACACTTCTCAGTAACAATAGCATGAGAAGGAAAGTGCCTAGAAAAATCTTCAACTATCTGAAGCACGAGTGTCTTGATAGTCAATGGATCTGATTCCCAGTACATGTTAACTTGAGTAGCCTGTTCTGCAGTGTAGAAATCTTCCAATTCTTCTGGAAGTTGGCAAGCCTTTCCTACTTCGTTCACACACGAAAGAAGAGATATCACATAATCTTCTTGTTCACTATTCAAGGATTTGTGTAGCTCCATGAAAGCTGTGAATTGATGCCGTATGGCGTTTAAAAGATTCAAGAGTGTGGTTGCAATTGTTTCTGGATTCTTCAACATTTGCGCTACACTAACGTATGCGTTGAAGAGCCTTTGACGAATCAAGTTGTCAATACTCTCGGACTTGAGCATCTCTCCCAAAATCTCCTCCAAAACGGGAAGAAATTCAGTCAAGTTTTCTCGACATTCCTGGCAAAGTGTGAGAATGGTCCGGGATGCAATTAAAGATAGATTCGAGTCATCACTGAATATGATCAGAAACAAAAAGTCAAGTATCTTTCCCAAGTATGGAGTGCCTTGTGATGTCTTGAGGAAAAATTGGGTTGCTGAAAGAAAACGAACAAAGGTTGGTTTTAAGGCCCGGTCTATACCCATTAGGATGTCTAAGATACCACCACTGTAGATGGAATTGATGCTAGGAAGTAATGCGTTGCATTGGTTTTCGTAGAATGACATGTCGTCTGCAATCTTGTATAGCAAATAGATTGTACTTTCAAGCTTGAGCGGTATGTCTTGTTCGTTCCTGCTATGCAAATTGTTCACCACATCGATCAGAAGTTGCTCAAAAAATGGAAGCGTGATAAGTGAGTAGACTGCAATGAAGAAATCTGCAACGTTGGATCTGAAAGCATTGAATTCTGGACCTGAATTAGCTAGTACCTCGCTCGAAGGTAACCTGATTTTCTTCCCAGTAAATCAAACAAACGGATGTAAACATATCGTTTCTGGTTGATTCAAAATGAGCCTTTGAGACAGGATTCGTTTCCAGATTGAACATTGACTCAAACGTCTCCGAATCATCTATGAATACGTTGGCAAGATCTTCCCATAGAGTCAACATTTGTCCACTTACAGGCTCATCCTCCGCGGGTATACCAGGGATGTCTGTAAGCAACATGAGCAATTTGAGAGTATAGCTGGTTTCGGGAGATAATAGCGTTCTTGCTAACTGGAGCATATCCACCAGAATGAACGAAACCACCAAATTGGTGAATGTACCGATTTCATCGACGTACTCACTTGTGTCGAGCGAGTTGATATCTTCTATCATATTAGCACCCCATTGATCTTTATCGAACAATATCCGCCTAAAGGAAGTACGGTAAGCAGGACTTAGCATTCGTGGGTTGATATCGAAGATTTCAGACATCACTGTGATGGCCTTGTGCACTGTTTCAACGTTTAATTGGGATGCGTTTCTGAATGTAGATGCTGGCTCGAAAAAGGTGAAAATGAATTGTATAACAGGCTCTGTAATCTCTGGGGTATATCTTATTTCAGAGCCGTCCTCAGCAACCACAATGTAAGTCACCCATGAATTTAGACAAGTAAGGCACTGGTAATCGAGGAGCGGTCGACGCTGAATAACAACAGATAACAATGAAACGGTTTCGGGGAAAAGATTTTCAAAAACTCTCTTGTGGACTGAAGTATGCAAGGTTTGTTCTCTGCTGAGTTCTTCAACAATGATAGCCGAAAAGTTTAGTAGAACACTGATTTGTGAATCTGACAATGACGAACTGCCACCAAACTTCAGTGCAAGAGACAGCAAAGGGTTTGTGTAGCTTTGATGGATCTGGATGAACAAAAGCAGCAAATTGGATAGCAACTTTTTAATGATAAAACCATTGACTGTGCTGGATTCTGTGAATAGTTTCACCACATGATGCTCAAGGGTGTTCACCAATTGCAACAATTGATCTTCAGTCAAATTTCTGGAATTGTGAATAACCACAGAGAATGTTAGAGCTCCAAAAAATCGACAGGTTGGTGAAGATACATTCAATAATTCTTGTGCAACCTGATACCCTTGTGGAGATCTCTGGACTTGCTGAAGCAGTTTTTGTAAGTTTTGAACTTCCACGGGATCTCTAGTAGAGTAGAGCCTTTCTATGGACTGTATTAGTATACTTGAAGAACAGAATCATGATGGCTACTTACCTCTATAATGGCATCCATATCATCGGGTTTCGTTCTCACTGTCTAATCTTGCGCGAGAAGTCACCAAGCGAGGACGGCAGAAAATACAAGCAAGAAAAATTTCGGAAAGCAACCAAAAAGTTGAACTAAACGTAGTAGACACTCTGTACTGTCACTACTATATCCTTACATCACTTTACTCTTCCCTCTCTCCAAAACTCTTCAACTACATCTCCCCCATAATTAGCCAGCAGCGCACGTGATCTCCTGCGTTATCTGGTGGTTCAATTATTTTCCCACCATTACAATTAACACCATGAGTATTAGTACCAGAAGAGTCTCTCGTGCTCAGTGTGCGAACTGTACCTGTTCGCCAGGCTTGTTGTCGAGGAGCAACAGGAGATCATCCTGGTTTGCAAAACAGATAAATTTGAAGCGTGGAGGTTCCGGTCTGGGTCTGCCGGGAGGGTCCAGAAAGGGTTCAGTTTTCACTATTGATGCTGCCAGTTTGTGTGTGCCAGAGGTAAAAGAGACCAATACTTCCAAGAGATTAGAAGCTTTACGCCGTTTGATGGCCAAACATGACTTGGCGGTGTATATTATTCCTTCGGAAGATGAGCACCATTCGGAATATGTTTCAGCAAAAGACCAAAGACGGAGTTTTATATCCGGGTTCCAAGGAAGCGCCGGAGTGGCTATTGTGACAAGGGACCTCATGTGTATGAATGACGTTCCTGAGGGAACCGCTGCGTTGTCTACTGATGGACGTTATTTCAACCAGGCTCTCAATGAGTTGGATTTCAACTGGCAGTTGTTGAAGCAAGGAGCAAAGGGTGAGCCCTCATGGGAAGAGTGGACGGTTCTTCAGGCCATCCAAGCCAGTTTGGATTCGGGAACCACTGCTAAAATCGGTGTTGACCCAAAGTTGATCACATACACCTTGTACGAGAAGATATCCACCGCAATCACGTCAAAGATTGCCCTGCTGTCACGTTTCGAAAAAGCTCGTGTTGAGCTAGTGCCAGTAACTGACAACTTGATAGACCGACTGTGGAAGCATTTTGAAGACTTGCCTAGTCCTCCAGAGAATATCATAAAAGTATTGGACGACAAGTACACTGGTGAAGGTATATCGTCTAAATTGGACAAGGTGATAGAAGAGATCACTGCTCAAAAAGCAGCTGGTCTTGTTATTTCAGCTCTTGATGAAATTGCCTGGCTCTTGAATATGAGAGGTAGTGATATCGAGTTCAACCCTGTGTTCTACGCCTACTTGATTATCACCAGCGACCGCCAAGTCACTCTCTTTGCCGATAATTTCCGCTTCGATACCAAGGTCCAGTCTGTCTTGAAGTCGAACAACATCAAGGTTGAGCCATACGAAGCATTTTGGCCATCATTAACTCGCATGAGCTCCGAGCTCAAATTGGACAATAAATCGCTCTTGACACCACAATATGCTTCTTGGGAAATTGTTCGTACTCTCGACGGCGCTTCCAAACAATCGACCAGGTCACCTGTGGAAGACTTGAAAGCCATCAAGAACAGCACTGAGCTTGAAGGCGCCAAATCTGCCCATTCAAAGGACGGAAGAGCTTTGTGTCGTTTCTTTGCATGGTTGGAAAATGAAATGAACAAGGGAGAGCTTATTGATGAGATAGAGGCCGATGAGAAGTTGACCCACTATAGGTCACAAGAGAATGGATTTGTAGGGTTGTCATTTGCTACTATCAGTGCTACGGGTGCCAATGGAGCAGTGATACACTACAAGCCAGAAAAAGGAGCTTGCTCCACCATAAATCCACTGAAGATGTACTTGAACGATTCGGGATCCCAATTCTTCGAGGGCACTACTGATACCACGAGAACAGTTCATATGGGACAACCATCTGCTGATGAAATACGCAACTATACATTGGTGTTAAAGGGGAACATTGCATTGGGGAGTTTGAAGTTTCCAGAAGGAACTACGGGAGCATCTGTTGATGCAGTTGCCAGACAATATTTGTGGCAGTATGGACTTGACTATGGTCATGGTACCGGTCATGGCGTAGGAGCTTATTTGAACGTTCACGAGGGCCCTATTGGAATTGGACCTCGTCCTAACGCTGCCA
Source organism: Meyerozyma guilliermondii ATCC 6260 (assembly GCF_000149425.1). NCBI lineage: Eukaryota > Fungi > Ascomycota > Pichiomycetes > Serinales > Debaryomycetaceae > Meyerozyma > Meyerozyma guilliermondii. The sequence continues at coordinate 1,551,069 of NW_001809799.1, read as the reverse complement.
CTACCACCCTCAAACCTGGACATTTGTTGAGTAATGAACCAGGATATTACGAGGAGGGAGAGTATGGTATTCGTATCGAGAATGTCATGTTTGTCAAGGAAAGTGGCACCAGCTACAACGGCAAGAACTTTTTGGAGTTTGAGACGGTAACAAAGGTTCCGTTCTGCAAAAAATTGATTGACGTTTCAATGTTAACGAAAAACGAAAAAACCTGGATCAATGCGTACCACCAGCAGGTTTGGAACGAATTGAGTGGGTCGTTCGCAAAAAATTCAGTCGAGTACAATTGGTTGAAGAAAGAGACGAAAGCAATTTAAAAAAGAGAGGAGTTAAGTTTAGTGTGAGTTTAAGTTTTTGATGTAATAAAGGTGTAATAAAGGGCTCTATTGGTCTCTACACGAGATAGATCTAAAGATCGTCTTCTCCTGCACAACGATTCCTGCATTTCAGTTCCCGCGATCGGCTCCTGATTCTCCACCAATCATCACTGCGAAAGTGCTGCTTACAAGTGCGACCCTCGTGACCTTTTCTTACAAATAGACATTAATTATAATAGTGGTTGTACACTTTTAGATTCTTATTACCTCGATATAAATATGTTATCGAGAAAAATATTAATAAATGGACAAAATGCGTGTCGTCGCTACTTGTCAAATGAGACTGGACTGGCTGGGAAGAGATTCATGCAAACGGTTCACTCCACAACTTCATCAAAACCTGGGTTTTATTCTGGTTTAAAGTACGGAAACACCGATGATTCAACTTCGTCTTCTTCAAAATGGGCCAAACATTCACTTAGCATACCACAAGACCAAAGTACACCGCCATTGAGAAGATCCAGGGCGTCTCGTTTCGACAGCAAACAGCTTCCAAAGATGAAGTCGACTGATTCAGAAGATTTGGCAAAACAAGAACACAGCAGTAGTAATGACAAGTCGACAATCGTGATCCCAGAACCCACTTTACCAAAAGTCAACGAAGTTCCAAAAGTATCTACAGCATCATCTACAACAGACCCTACATCGACCCACACTAAGAAGAAGCCAAGACGTACATTGAGGCCCCGCAAGGCTCTTATAACGTTAAGTCCCAGCGCAATAGAGCATTTGAAAGGACTACTTGACCAGCCAGAGCCCAAGTTGATCAGAATTGGGGTCAAGAACAGAGGTTGCTCTGGATTGACATACCACTTGGAGTATGTCTCCGAACCCGGTAAGTTCGACGAGGTAGTGGAGCAGGATGGTGTCAAGGTGGTGATCGACTCGAAAGCTCTTTTCTCCATTGTTGGGTCGGAAATGGAATGGTTGGATGATAAATTGAGCTCCAGGTTCATTTTCAAGAATCCAAATTCTAAGGGAACCTGCGGTTGCGGAGAATCGTTTATGGTCTAAGGTGCTTTTGTGCTGCTAGATGTGGCTAGACGTGGAAAGAGGTTGGATATAGCTTTCTGTTGGATTTAAGTTCACGGTGACCAAGCATGTCCGACTCTCGGAACCGAAGAATGAAGTGACGTATGGGATAGATTTTTGCATTATAATAAACTACAGCATATCATGGAGTAGCCAAAGTGCATTATAGTGCCTGGCAGTACCCAAAACTCTAATAATACTTTGAACCACTTATGATGGTAGCGATACAGTGATATGTTACATGAAATCATTCAATCAAACGCAATCACAAGGATAGTATGAATACAACTAAATACACTAAATACAACTGAATACAATTATAGCCTTGTATTTAGCAGACGTTGCTACAACATTTAAGAGCCGAAATTCGTTTTAATTAATGCCATAAAATTGTGCGTAAATCCGACCATCCTATTTGATCTTTCGACATTCAAAGTAGGTGGCGTTGATATCATCAGGCAACGAGCAAAAGTATTCCAACTTTTGCATTTGCTTGAACAATTCAATCGAGTTGTAACGTAACTTCAAGCAAGTTTTGCCCCCGGTTTCATTGTTGGTGCAAATTATACTTTCGTCTTTGTACTTTTCGCCGTCAATGATGAACATGTTAGCAGGTCTCTCGGCAACGAACTCTCCCACCATTTTGTCATTGGCTTTTTTGGTTTCGGCAGTCATTTTTTGGAGCTTAATAGGTCCATTGCTGGCTTCATCCAACTGGTTCAAAGTGTGTGAAATATCAGATTGCGGGTCCAAATTCAACGGTTGATGACTCCTTTGTTCTACTTGAGTAGGTGCTGGGCCCTTTTCCGAGGAAGACTTGCCAAATGGTAACCAACCCATAATTTTGGTTTTGATAAGTTGAGAACTGATTTGATGAAATTGTGCGCGGACTCGAGTGGAGACATTTCAAACAGCAAGAATTTATAAGCACAATTGCACTGTCTCGTTGAGTCCCATTAACGTTATTTCATGTGTACGCATACCAATTAGCATACCTGGACTGGAGGGAAACTTTTTGGGAAATTGCTTGGGCGGAATTTCAGGATCAATTGATGCAAGAGTGGATGTAATATCAGTGATCCATTTATAATGAGGATCATGCTTGATACGGGGATCCTGTGACCTATCCATTTCAAGAATGGTTCCTATAATTTTAGCCTCCATTCTTTGAGGTACCTTGAGATCTTCAAAGTATAAAGGTCGCTTCTCATCTGCGGCACTTGGAAGATGTACTGTAGAATTGTGAACAAAAGCCAAAGTATTGACGAGACGATTCAAGATCCCATCGCTGTCCAATGTGGGAATTGGACTCTCAGATGACGGATCAGCGGCCGCCAAAACCACTGATCTTCTTTCGTTGAAATCTTCTCTCTGAAACCTTCGTCGGAGAATGCGGCAATAATGGTCCAATTTCCACTGATTCTGTCCCACAAACATTCTTAGCCTGTAGAAGCGCTTGTAGAGTGCCAAGTACCTTGATCTCTCCAGCGGAAGGCTTTTTAGTTGTGCTATTGTGGGAACTCTGCACAACGAAGAAAGCACAACTACACCTTGAAGAGTCTTGAAGCTTTGAGGAGTGGCCATAGTCTCCAGCTCTACCAAAGGATACACGTCAATGCTGCTGGGAGACACTACAGTAACCAAGAATCCCTATTATTGTATGCTACAGAGATGACCTTGGAATCGTAATTTGACATAAAACTGCGCGCGCGCCAGAAAATGGTTGCAAACATGATCACCCTTCAATGCCATAATGACCAGTTTTCGTTTGGATATCGATTGGAAGGCGAGAATAGGCTAGGACAGCTTAAAATACCTAGTAGCTCATTTGTGGTAAGTATGAAGCTGTTTTCTGGGGAATTTGTACTGATAGCAGGTTGAAATTAAACTTCATCTCAACAACATTTTACTTAGAAGTGGCGATTACGGAGACTTGGTCGATTGTTTGGGACACGCGTTGGAGAGTGCCAAGTTCTGGGCCCAGTGCAAGTACAAGCCACATTTGTTCATTGAAGAGGATGGAAATTGCACTATTTCGTTGCACCCTCAATGTGAAATATTTCCACCTATAACCACAGAATTGAGTTCTTTCTTCAACAATAGCCGGGACTCCATATGCAAGCTCACAAAGGTTGAGCTAAGTATTCATTATAACACGAGCCATATGTTCCTTCCTATCGAAAGTTTGCTTGATGCTCTTCACTACCTGCTAGTGGCTACAATACTCAACCTAGAACACATAGTTCCACTAGTCTTCTCCCCTTTTGGCAGAAACTTTTTCAGAATCAACTACAATTGGCTCGTTCAGGGGATCAAGGAAATCATGGAATTCAACCCACTGAAACACACTGGAGTTACTCAGCCCAAATTATCTGTGGACCTGCATATCGCTTCCAAGCTTCTACACTTGCAGAACCGAATTTCCACCCAGTACACTACCATCCAGATCGTGTCACAAAAATCATACTATTCCAGGCTCCAAAGAGCCCAAAAACACCAGACTCCTCCAGACGAAGAAAAACAACCATTTGATTTAATTCCCTTGACCTTCGACTTTGTGGATTCGGCGGCAGTTAAACACTTGCTTCTGTAATTGTTCGCTCACGTGACGTGGCTCCAATTACCCAATGCGGCCGATATTGTAAACACAAGTCGATCGGTATATATTCTGCGTGCTGCAATCTCTAGTTGCTTCACATCATGTCCTTCTTTCAAAATTTCAACACGCACTCGTTGCGGTCAACCCGTGGGTTCAAGTTGAAGCTGACGTCTCCCATTTCAAGTCCTCAACCGGTATCGAGTTCAGCTTTTCCTTCGACTCCAAGATTAGACCCATACGAATTGAACCAAAGTAACACCAATCCCAACTCCCCACAACAGTACCAGACCATCAACTTGAACAATAATGGCCAAACCGTATCCACACACAAGGATATTCGAAACTATGCTGAGCAAACATTGGGTTCTGATAATGCATTGATCCAAGCAGTAAAACTTCCTCAAGACGAAGAGGTTAATGAATGGCTAGCGGTTCATGTGGTAGATTTTTACAACCAGATAAACATGCTATATGGTGCTATTACAGAGTTTTGCTCGCCACAAACTTGTCCTAGAATGACAGCCACAGATGAATACGAGTACCTATGGCAAGAAACCAACCCCGCAATGAATGGCAGCTCGCTGCCTAAAAAGCCTGTTTCGTTACCAGCCGCCGACTATATCGAACATTTGATGAACTGGATTCAAAATTTTTTCGATAACGACAATATCTTCCCCTCAAAGATCGGTGCTCCGTTCCCGCAACAGTTCCCCATGTTGGTCAAAACCATCTTCAAGCGCATGTTCCGTATTTACGCTCACATCTATTGTCATCATTTCCATGAAATCTCTGAGTTGGGTTTACAAAGTCATTTGAACACTAGCTTGAAGCACTATGTGCTTTTTAGCAAGGAGTTCAACTTGATAGAAAGAAAGGATTACGGGCCATTAGAAGATTTGGTATCACAAATGATTGACTTATCAGCTTAATTCTACTTCGGCCATCAAACACAAATGATCGGATGGATATTGTCCAGTTCTTGGCTGTCCCGATGGTTCAGACCCCATCTCCTGCTTTCTGGGTAAACGAAGAAGACTAATGAGCTTCACACCTTGATCCTCAACTAAACGCTCGCGCACATCGGGTTGTCTTTGGTTGATTCTGGGGGCCAAAACGAAGATATAGTCCAATAAGCCCCTCCAGGCGTGGGCCCAGTTGGAAAAATATGGCTCGTGATCGGCATTGTCGATTCCACTGTTGGCTGGATCTACCAGCTCGTAACCTATTGAATATAACGAAATAGCATTGAATGGCATCTCATCGTACAAAGTTTTAAGTTCGTCAATGGTGCTGAGTTGGTTTTCGGTGGGAGCAGATTGTGGAGCGCTTCTTGTTTGACCATCCGCTTCCTCTTCTTCTTCCTCTTCATCATCAATAACTGTTCCCAAAGATTTAGCAAGGACCGCTTCAGGCTCCCCAACTTGTCTCGACAAAGGCTTACTCGACGTCATAGCCAAGTATGGAAAGTCAAAGGGCTGGGTATTGAAGTCACCAGCCATAAAATGATAAAAGGAATTTGGTGAGCCACCCAACATCATAGCAAACTGGATTGTTCTCAGCATCAAGAGAAAGCTTTGTCTGGCTCTTTCATATGTTCCCATGGGATGCCAGAAGAGGTGGGTAGTAGCGATTACAATTCCAGACTTCAATTGAGGGTATTTTTCTCGTGTTTCTTTGGTGAAGCTCAAGCAAGTTACAAGGCCAAGATTGTCTGTGGTTGTCTGCGAACTAAGGAAGCCGGCATCTTCTCTATCATAGTTGATAACCCTTGAATAAGTACTGCTCACCAATTGTGGCTTGAACGCAATGACAATGCCATGTCTCTTCGTGTATGCTCGCTCAAATTTGTATTCGTAACCTAGCTCCTTGAGCTTTTCTTTCCAATAGGATTCGAATTGAACTTCGTCAACCTCTTGCAAGCACATTATGTCTGCGTCGTAATATTTCAATTCGCTGGTTAAAACCTTCGATCTGGTGGCCCATTTTAATGCGTTTCCACTTGTGGGAAAGAGAGTACGTCGGACCAATGACTGAGCCAAAGTGTTGTAGGACATGATTTTCAACCTCAACGGCGAAGGTGGATCTTTGTTGACGGTTACAAGGGGTCTTTTAATGAATTGTAAATGGGGAGGAGTATTCTTATCGAAGCCTGTATATCCGTTTTTGGACCGCTTTCTTTCATCTCTGAGTCGTTGCTGTTCTTCGAGAGATGCTGCGAGGTCAAATGGGCGTTTGGTATTGTGGAAGTCAGACATTGCTTATTTGGTGCGAGTTATCTTCTACCCTAAATTATTGATATATGGTTTAGTTCTTGGAGTTACTCGCGATAATGCCATACAGGAATAGCGCGCAGGATATTTCAAATTGGTTTCAGATTCGAGATTCACACAGGAAATTTGCTTTTGGGAACTAACTCAGACCCAATGATAGCATCCGACATACTACGACCAGGCGACATCGAAAGGTGTTTCCATGGCTTACAGGTACTTCAGAATGAAGCATTTTCTCAAATAGCCAGCATTGCAGTTACTGATGATGATTACGAAGGTTCAATTGAATCCAGAAGAACAAAAATTACCCGCCGAGTTCAACAAACTCTCAACAATTATCGAGATCTTTTGGACATATTAAAGGCAGAACTCAACTCAAGTGGAAACTATGACTTTTATAAGGAAGATTACCTCGCCTACCAACAAAAACTTGGTCACTTGCGAGTAAGATTGAGAGAAAGCCAACTATTATCCAGTGCTCGTGAACGGGAAATAATCCACCAGGCACGCATCGACAAGTATGCCCCCAGACCAAAATCACCTGACCATACAGAGGCGAGGGAACAGTTATTCGCTGGACGAAGCACAACTAAAACTAAGGAAACCGTAGACGACCAGATCTTTGCTCATAATAAGTCGATAACGGCTGCTTTACAGTCGACGAGGCAGATGATGGCTTCTTCCGTCGTACAGACGGGTCTAAATATAGACAACTTGGACCAACAAACCCAGGACATTGCCCAATTGAGTTTCAAGTTGTCTGACTTGACCGCAACTTTGGAAAAGTCCAAAAACATTGTTCGTTTTATTGAAAAGCAAGATAAACAGGACAAAAAGCGGATCTATATTAGTATTGGGTTCCTCTTACTTTGCAGCGCATGGATCTTATGGAGAAGAATTTTCAGGTTACCAGTTAGATTGCTCTTCTGGACCATCATGAAGGTGTTCCGAGTATTCTCATGGTTTTTGCCCAACATGAACTTTGATTACTCGGCTTCAAAAATGGACACAGCAGCGATATCCTCGCCAATCGTTGAGACCTTATTGTCATCTACTCTGACACTGCTTTCTGCTCTGTCAATTTCGTCAATTTCGTCAATTTCATCGATCTCGTCGTCGTCGATCCTGTCAGCTCTCGAATCTGCAATCCTGGTCGTCTCTGATATAGTTATTGACATTGATACCAACAATGTTGCTTCGACTTGGGAGGATGTGGTTTCTACAGCATTGCAATACGCAAAGGATGAATTGTGAATATTTTTATCTCAATAGCATTTAATTCATGGCTCCTCTACCTTTACAGCGGTACCGTTTTTGCTCGAACTTTCAAGAGCAGCAGCTATAACTGCCAAATGGTGGAAAGCCTTGGCAGGAGGAACAACGATCTTGGACTTTTCCTTACTCAACACAGCTTCAGCAAAGTTCACGAACTCGGCTTTCATGTTGTCGATCTCGTCCACCTCAATAACCTCTTTTTCAGTAGTACGTTGGGAAGACTCACCGACTTGGTAGCTGAGAGTTGGCTTGGGCAACGATGGAGAAAAGTCGTAAATGACAGAACCCTTGGTTCCCATTATGGTGAATCTCAACGTCTTGTCGGCAGCACCGAAGGCAGAGCCATAAGTAAAGTTTCCAATGACTCCAGACTTCATCTTGAAAGTAGAGTACAAGATGTCATCGGCTCCACTCTCTTTTCTCAACTGTTTGGTGAAACCAGAGACAGTATCAACTTCTCCCAAAACATCGGTCAACAAAGCCAATTGATGCACACCACCATCACTCAAGAACCCACCAATGTGTTCTGGGTTCTGTCTCCAGCCAGTGGCCAAGTATTTGTTGTTGTCGTTCCATGCTCCAGTAGAGTGGTAAGTGAACGAAGCAATGTCGCCAATTTTTGGTAAAATTTCCTCTTTGAGGGTCTTAATCACCGTCAAGAATGACCATTGTTCCAAAATGGCGATTGGAGTCGACGAACCGGAAGAAAGCTTGACAATTTCTCTAGCTTGTTGCAAGTTTGCAGCTATTGGTTTCTCGAGACAAATAGGCTTGTTGTGTTGGACCGCAAGCTTCACAGCATCCAAGTTGTACTGTACAGGCAAAAGGGCATCTACGGCATCAACCAGCTTCGATTCGAAAACCTCTTCCAAAGAATTGAACACATTTTCCTGTTTGATCCCTGCCTTCTCAGCAAAGGTTTCAGCCTTAGATTTGGTTCTGTTGTAGCAGGCAGAAGGAGTCAACTCCTTGATGTTGGCAATTGTTGGAAGATGCTTATCAGTAGCAAAAATTCCCGTTCCGACTATAGCAAGATTCAACGACATGGTTTTTCCGAAGTGGAAAATTTCAGGACCACAGTACCTTTTAGTAGTCGACGCGCCGCACCGGAGCACTGCATGTTGCATCGAATACTCCGCTCGCACAATTGGCGCCCTCCACGCTACGCGGGGGGGGGGGTCAAAGTACTTCGCTTGATGTTATATGCCGTACGAATACATATTTTTTTTTCTCGGCTCGTTATGGTGCAGCATATGGAGGGTACGCCACAAAGTATAGATAACGGCGGTAAGCACAAAGTTCATATAGCGAGCGAGTCTACCAGCAAGGATGCTCCTTTGACAGAAAGCGTTGATCCTGAAGCAAATGACATGAAAATAGATGAAGTCGAACTACGTTTAGAAAGTTACAAAACTGCAAAAGAATCATCAGAATTGTTAGCAAACTCCGGATCTGATTCTGACGATGATTATGATCCGGAAACTGCATTTACAAGTACGCAAATAAGCGCCGATAACACTATTAACGATGGTGAAAAGAGTGTGATCCGCGAACCGCAAAATAACCACATCCAAGCAAATGCCGACGAAAAATATGACGATTCGTATGATCCTGAAGCCACTTTACCAGTTGTACGTTTGCCTTTTTCCGGCTCTGGATTACCTCCTAGACCGATTATCCCACCTGAATTTTCTCGAATAGACGTTGATCCCCATATCCAGTTTCGCGCAGCTTATGAAGCGGTGATGCGAAGTAAATTAGTGAAAAGTAAAGAATTCCAGGCTCTTAGTGAGCTTGATCAAAAAAAGACAATTTTGGGCGAGTTGGTGAGAAGTAAAGTAAAGCTTGTTGCAGGCCTCACACCTGAAAAAATTGACCGAATGAATTACGACCAAATCTATTCATTCAACGAACCAGCATTGTTATGGAACCATACCATTCCCTTAATTCCCTACAATGAATATTGCCGGAGACCTAATTTAACCATACCCATGTCTGCGGATGAAGAACTAGCGTACAATGAATTTCTCAAACACCAAGAATCCTACACTTCGTCTATTCATCGACCACTGGGTGACATCCGGTTGTTTGTTGGCAATCTTCCTGCGACAGTAAGTGCAAAAGACCTTTACCGAATATTCAGTCAGTACGGAAAATTGCATGAGGTAACTAATCGTTCCTTATTTGCATTTATTCACTTTCATAATGAAGCTGATTGCAAAGAAGCAATTAAAGGGGAGCATGATGTTCCTTTGTTTGGAAGATATTGGAGACTAAATGCGACGCCCGCGTTCCCAGGGAAAAAGTATCTGGAAGCAGCTCGCGGTCGTGAACGTTCGGTAGAGGAAACACCCCCAGGCATGAAAAGACAAAAAGTAGATGTGAAAGAGCAAGATGTGGAATTGAAGCAACAAAAAACAAATGATGGCCCGATTCAATGTCAAATATTTGTTACGAACGAGTCGTCAGGTCACAATACTGCGAAGTTGAAGCAACTATTTATCGAAACCGGTATTACTTTCCAGGTGGAAGATATTGAAGATGAGGACTTGAGCGAACTTATCAGTGAGGTTGCATATTCTGGTGTTCGGAGTGCATGTATTGTTAAAGAACATGCTGTGGACTTACAAGTATTTGAGAAGACCAATGACGATGGAATAAGGTTCGACGAATACGCAGGTATTGAACCTACTGTGGCAGTAGAAGTCATTCAAAACTCATCCTCAAAGTCTACCACAGTCGAGCCAGAGCCAGCGCCAGAACCAGCTTCAGAACCAGCTTCGGAACCAGCACCACAGGCCGCACCACAACCAGCACCACAAACAATATACCAAAGCATCAAAAAGGATAGAGGAGGAAATGACACGACTTCAAGAGTTAGAAGTTCCAGAAATGCAGCTCTGCTTCGCTCTGGAGATCTGAAAGGTCACAAATCCCTGTTTGCTGACATGTATGGACCGACTACTTACAGTCCTCGTCAAAAGTCTTATTCTCCTACTCCTAAAATTAACAACCAAGCTCAGCAACCTCAAGCACCTCAGGGTCCACCAATTGGGAATCAGCATGCAAATGTTGGTTATTCACAGCCAAATCAATACCATCATCAAACATATCAGAATGGAACTCCAGGTTTCCAATATAACCCCACCATCCAAAAACCTTCCGTGCAACCATTCGGCGCTCCTCCGCAGGGGCAGTATGCTCCACCACCGAGCGTGAACTCTAATATTCCGGTGGCTACTACTCCGTATCAGAACTTTAACCAGGTGCAACCCTCGGGGCAAACTCAGTTGTTGCAGGCATTGCAAAATTTAGATCCAACGACAATGCAACAGATGATAATGTTTTTGCAACAACAACAGCAACAACCGCAACAACCACAACTACCACTCCAACAACCACTCCAACAACCACTCCAACAACCACTCCAACAACCACTCCAACAACCACTCCAACAACCACTCCAACAACCACTCCAACAACCACTCCAACTACCACTCCAACAACCACTCCAACAACCACTCCAACAACCACTCCAACAACCACTCCAACAACCACTCCAACAACCACTCCAACAACCACTCCAACAACCACTCCAACAACCATTACAACAACAACCTCAGCAACCATTTCAACATCCACCTCAGCATCCACTTCAGCAACTGCAACAACAACCACTACAGCAACCTCTTCCATACCAGCAGGCAACACCGTATAATTTGGCCTCCAATGTTTCTGAATATGCACCGACTTCTCTGTCGATACCTTCCACCCAGGTTTCTACTCTTTTGGCCCAGCTCCAGACCAAGAAAGGATATGATATCAGTTCACCTCAGCTGAAGGTTCTTTCCGACACATTGGCAAAATTGAGTAAGCAGTAGAACATTTGTAAGGCTGCTACAGGCGAATCGTAGAGCTAAAATGTAAAGCATTTCTATTCTTGAGATGAGCATATATTCAAGCTGATCAAATGTAAGCCGGAAAATTAACTAGTCCACTGTATCTTCAACAGCTTCCGTTGGCTTGAGATCCATGTTCTCGTTGTACTGCTTTTGTAGTTCCTGGAATTCATTTTCATCCAGCAAGTAACCACTTAAGCCTATTACACCACACTCATTGAACACCTCGAGAATTCTTTCACCTTCTTCCAAAGGTAATGTTGCAAACACTTCGTTGACTCTATCCAAGGACCCTTCCTTGACAGCTTCTTGCATTTCTTTCGGAAGCTGGGTAGAGAAGATTTCAAACTCTGGTGTGTCTTCTTGAGGAAGATTGACCAGGAGTTCTTTGTCATCATCAAGAGATTTCAATTGAATAAGTGCTTCTCCACGTTCACCACTGCTTTGTTCTTGTTTGAGTACCTCGCACCGTTGGACGATATGCTTGAAGGTATTCTCAAAGTCCTGTAAGAAAGCACCTCTGGCTGGGGCACTTGAATCTTTGATTTTGCTGATGAACAACTTTATGGCTTTGATGATCAGGTCCTTGGTGGGTCTTGGTCCTGCCAACTGGGCAATGTATTGAAGAAGTAATGATTGGTGTATGATCTGTCTTGTTCTACTTTCGTCTCCTTGCAATTGGGAGTCGAAAGCTGTCATGAGCAATGCATCCTTTTGCTGCTCTGTACATATGTGAGGGTCATGGAGCAAGTATTTAGCACTTTCATCCAAATTATCTGATTTTATGACGGAAAACTTTTCAGTTTCTGGCAAAACCTTCAACTCATCGAGGAGTTCTTTTTCAGATTTCTCGTGGTTTGAACTTGTTTGATGCAGAACCTCTTGAGATTGTACCAGAGGACTATTTAATGTCTCAATGGTTGTTTCCTTTACTTTCTTAGGTTCTGGCTTGGTCTCATCATCTTTATTCATGAACGAGCGGTCAAAACCAGTATGTAAATCATCGTTAGTGATCAACAATGATTTCTGGTACAAGAGGTCGTCTAGTTTAGTTGACAGCTTCGACAAAACATCGTCAATTTTCTGTCTGTGTTCCGAAATATATGACCGCAATTTGGAGGCATCGGTTTCGGCATCTTTGTGATCTTCTTTCACCTGTGTGAATAAATCTTCAACCATCTCATTGTATGGGGGCGTGTTTCCAATCTCTTCTTTATCGAAAGTGAGGTCCTTCAATCCCTTCCTGAGACTCGAACCTTGTTCCTTAATGAGTCGTTCGTAGTCAAACCGTTCCAGCTTGTCGAACTTCAGATTAAGCTTGTCAATGACCACCTTGGTATCCAAAAGCTCTTCATCGTTGCAATTCTCTAAGAGATAATCAACTCTTTCGTTGAGCTTAACATACATGGTCGACTGGACCAAAATAGACTTGATCTCTACATTCCGTTGCTGTCTTTTTTCGTGAATATCTCTTTGTTTCCACTTTATAAATGAGTTCTTATCAACATTGGGGTGTACTTCAATGTCGGAGTCATCAGAAATCTCGATGTGGTCCCACTTGGAATAGTCAATTGGCATTTCGAAGGTAATGTGAAGTAGAGTGGATCACGAAATAACCGATTCGCGAAAATAAATGTTCCACCACATTCGCAACACTTCTGGAACAGGTAAAGCAGATGTTTGCAACTACAAAGGAGAAAATAAGAAGCAATTCTTAGATGGCTCAAGTATCACCAAGTGTATCAGAACTTCTTCTTCAATTGCTACATTTGGCAGAGGGCAGATAATTTTACTATTGTGATAATCTAGTCAATAACTTAGGCCTCTCCATTTGGTCTCAAGCCAGTAAAGAAAGCAAGACCGTAACCAGTGGTTTTGAAAGTGATAGTGGTTCCCTTCTTGAAGTAAAACACATCTCCAGGCGATACGGAAACCAGGTATCCAGTCTCGTCGGTGATGGTGTATTCTCCTTCGACTTCCAAAATGACCTTCATCTCATCATAAGTGTAAGTGTAGACCAATGGTTCACCCTTTTCCTGCTTGTAGAATCCACAAGACATTTGTTGTTCCTTTGGAGCATCAGATGTGAATGTGTCACCTAAGAAAGAGTTGTTTCCTGGGGAAGGAATTTGAGGAGGTCTGACGGCCTTACCCTCAGCAGCTGGCTTGTATAACATTGGCATGATGAAATGATTGTTTGACTTGTTGGAGTGGTTTTGGGTTGTATCCTTAACTGGAATATCATCACTTCAACCTTCTTTATATATATCATGGGCTCTCTTGGTTTTGCCCGATTGGGCATATCGATGCGAGGGATCCGATTTCCCTATTGAGTTTGATAATGATTTTTCACCATGTCAAATTTCAGTAATCAGACCTCGTTGACCAATTGTAAACATGCTTCTACGCATTCGTCTTGATTGCCTTTTTTGATCACTATCAAGTCTTTGAGAACCGTGGAGTCTATGTTGGGGAAAATTTCCGTCAAATTGTCGTAGATGGATTTCATGGTTTCTGGGTCAATGGGTGGTTCTGCTTGGTGATTCAGTTCACGCTGTCTTCTTTGAGCCACTTGTGGTTCCTCTGTGGGTGACGGCGACAAAAAATTAGATATTGACTTCGACACCATTTCCGCACTAGTAAGAAGAACCGAAGAAGGTGAGAAGCTCTGACTTGGTGATGTTTGAGTATTTTGAGCAGCATGCTGTGGCCTTGGCTGTTGCAATCGTGTCTCAAGGCTAGCCTTGGGTTTAGTAGTAGCCAGTTTTTGCTTGTTTAGCCTCGTTTCTTCCGCTTGCCAGGCTTCAAGATGTGCATCGTATTCCTTCTTGTCAATCTTGAGTTGCTCAAAGTCCAATTTAGAGATAAAACCCACCGCTCCCTGCACCGACGAGAGGTAATAGCTGGTTTCTCCGTGCGAGAGCCATTCTTCACCTCGATAATTTTCAATATACCGTATGTTGCTGATGAAATGGCTAGTCTTTGCTTTAATGATCACTAGAATCAATAATGGAATAAATGAATCGGCACTCGTCTCTTGTTTGTTCACTTTAAGGAAACTGAAAATGATTTTGCATGAATTGAGAATGCAAATTATCTTATCTCGTGGAGCTCTATAATCATTGATCTTGTTGAGTTCCTGAATAGCGTAGTCCAAAAAGTTAGAATCATCGTCAGAAACTTGCGTTCGAAGTCGTGAAAGACTCTCTAGATCAATGTCCAAATGTGAGCCATTGACCCAGCTAAACTTTTCTAGCTGACGAGCAAATTCTTCATCTTCTTCCAAGTCTTTGTACGTGGACTCGGCCTCGCGGTTACCAAGAGACTTTGCAACATTTGGAGGAAAAGTCAAGTCGTATAGTCTGTTCATAATCAATTTTTCCAATCCTTCTCTTGAATTTTCTAGGTCTATCGTGTCCATAGATGAAAAGGGTTCATATAATGCAAATTTCTCGTTCATGAATTGTTTGAAGTCGGAAATGATCTTGATTTTCTGCTCGTAAGATAATGCGTGAGCTTGGCGGTTGAAATTGAGCAAGAAGGAACGAATGAATCGGACTATTGGATCGGCCGACTTCTTGCGTAAATGCACTAAAAATTGGTCAAAATCAAATGGTTTATGCGACTGCTTATACTGCTCATTAGCATCCACTCCGTTGGTTGAAGACATGCGATGCTCCTCCTCCGGGCCCGATGCTTCATTGCCAGCTTTGTTGCTTTCGGCTGCCACATCAGACAGCAACTCGTTATCAAGTGTTTCTTTCGGTAACTCGAATTCTTTAATGGAAGTTTGCTCTATGGCGCCCGTTATGTCAGATAAGTCTTTCTGCTGAGCCTGTTCTGGGTCTGGGCTCGCTGTGCTTGAAAAGGGATCATATGGTTGTATTGTCATGGCCAGAGCCTTTTGAACCATCAATGGGGGCGTATTACTGGTGGTCCCTGGCGTCAGGTGCTCGTTTTTGTCTTCTGACTCATTCTTTTCCTCTGCTTTTTCGTGTGTGGATTCATCGTCATCAGAGCCAATCGAAGATATACCCGGTCGGTTGAGAGCTGTAGGATCTTCGTCAATTGTGGTTTCGTCTTTTCCCTCAGAGGCAACAGTATCCAAAGCCGGTTCCATTTCCGTGTGCTCTTTATCGTCCTCTTTGTTGTCTTTGTTGCTCTCTTTGTCTTGCCTGTCGTTTTCCTTGTTCTCTTCGTCGTCCTTGCTGTCCTCTCCTATCTCTTTGCTCACATCAAACTTGTCAAACAAACTGACCAAGTCCTTCGTTCCGCTGTCGGTCGCTGTTTTAAATTGTCCTTTGTCTTCCACAGTCACAACTGCCGGAGCAGCATCTGATACTCCTGGCGAGCCGCTTTGTAGCCTGGGAGACTCGGAAGTGCCCAACATACCTCTTAATAGTTGAGTTTGTATTCCATTATCAGGTGGTATATCAGGTTTAACAATCTTATTATCTTGAGCCACTTTGCTAACAGATTCAGAGGTTGTATTGGTGTTTGTGGTTGAAGTGGTAGCACTGGATTTGGGAATGCTATATGGAGGAATGTAGGACATGCTAGGACCAGAGCTGTATGCTTAGAGATTCCCAACTTCACCAGCCACACCCATTGCACCTGTGTGGTTATTGTGCGATGTACAGGACCACTGGGACCTACTGAAGTGAACTAATTCTACAATATTCTTCGTCATGTCTTCGTTATTCTATGATCTATGAGGAGTAACTTCGGCTCCGTTTGGTCAATTGATTATTTTTTGAGGCTCAACTTGAGCTTAAGTTTAGGCTTAGGAGCCAGTTTTTCTCCGTTTTCGGTACCAGATGATTTAGTCTCTTCTACCTTATCGGATCCGCTCTTCGAGTTATTTTCATCCGAATTCGTAGCGGGACTCGGACTTCCATTATGAATGTATACCTCTTTCTTCTTCTTACGATAACCTTTAGTTTGGGCTGGCCCAGTATCAAAGGGACTCACCGACCTGCTCAAAGGTTTGCTCTCAAGAGCGGGTTTCTCTGACCGATCTGGCTCAGTAACAGCATGTTCTTCTGGTTTCGGACCTTTAACTTCGTCTGCTTCATTGGTTTGCTCGTCTGGTTTCTGAGCCTTAAGTTCATTTGATTTTTGAGTTTCACCTTCATCTAGATTCTGACCTTTTTCTTCATCTGATTTCTGGTCTTGATTGTCTGGCTTCTCAACTTTTCCGTCGTCTGGTGTCTTAGTTGATGGCTCTTCTCGCTCTTGTTCAGTTCCAGCTTCTTCATTGACAGTAGTTTCTGATACAGCAATTTCATGTTTCTCGTCTTGTGACTCTGTAGCTTTTCCACCTGTCGATTTCGTGTATGGTTTGGATGATACTTCTGCACGGCCCTCCTTAGTGAAAATCTTGACATATCTCTTGTTCGAAGCACCATTTACAAAGTGATGTATAATCCTTCTGGAGACTTCTCGCTCGAATTTCAATGTAACTGGGTGATAAGTTGATACCACTGATGGGGTATTCGCAACAGGAGCAGGGGCAGACCTAACTTTCGCCAAACTACGAAGCGTCCTTGACGAAAGTTTGATGTTAACCAGGGTGCCTTCAACAGCAACTAAACCTATTCTTTGGAGCTCAGGAACCACCTCTTCTACTTGTACAGGAGTTGGAACCTCTTCAGGTTTAGGCTTGGTTGTGAATCGTAAAATAGGTCGTTTTTCACGAGACTTATTATCTTCAAGTTCGTCATCGTTTTCAACTGCAGAGTGTCTTCTTTTTTTCTTGTCAGAGTGCTCCACACTTATCAGACGTGCCAATTGAATCTTGAATCTTCCTTCCCTCTTGATGACCACGGTATTATCGCCAATGTACTTGGCCACAATCTTCTTATTAAAGTCTTCAAGAGGTACATTGTGCACGGGTAATCTGACCAAAAATTGATCCTTCTCCTCGTAAAGAATTTGGCACAAGTTGAATATTCTTCGGCGCTCATAAAGGCTCAAAAGAGAATTGTGAAGCAATTCCCATAAAGTGTTCTTCAATCCTTCACCTTGCGCAAACTTGGCCCGCAAGAGATCAATTGCACCCTCTATTGAAGATTTCGCAAACATTTCCTTGCGCGAGCTGGCCAGGTCCATCCCGTCATCGATTATCATCATGTTTGTCTTGTTGGTTCCAATTTTCAGACGTTCACCTTCAAGTGCCTGATAGAAATTGAACTCAGGATCATCCAAGGTGGATGGGGCGGGTCCCGTAGCCACGGAAGCCACCGCAGAACATAATGCTTCGACTAGGCCGCGCTTAAACCTGGAGTTTTCCCTGGTGAGCAAACAAGTTGTCAAAAAGTATTTCATGACGGCAGCATTTCTTAGCCCTCCAAGGAGGAAAAGCCCTCTGAAAGCTTCAACACGCACATCAAGTGGGAATTTGCCCAACGTATAAGGAAGTAAATCCTCAAAAGGCAACTCATAATAGCCGTGCACAGCAAGCTGGACCTTCAGTTGCAAGCAAACTACAGATATCATGTTATGGTACGAAGGTACCCACTCATCTAGTTTGTGGAGACGATTGATCTCGACAAGAGCGTCGTCGACAAATTTCTGTTTTGAGTTGTCGAAAACATCCGGAATGTCTCGAAGATCACCAGTTATGATGATACAGCTCGTCAATGCTTTGATCAAAGCAGCAACGTAAAACCCATCCTGATAATCGTTGTTGGAGTTGTCATTATACTTCAACAAGCTTAAAAGGAAGCGCTTAACTTCGGTGGGTGAATTGCCATCATCATCACGAATGGTAGCAAATATCGATATCATTTCCTTCTTAAGGAAATAGCTTGCTAAATCGTTGAAATCGTTCGTTTTGGGAACATTACTTTCTGGAAAGCAATAGAGCGTCTTGAAAATCTTCATTAGATATTCAAGACCAATAAACAAGTTATTGGTTTTTGAAAAGCCAGCCAATGCACGAGCAGCTGCAATTCTGACACCGTAGTAATATCTGCTATCCATAACAGTCCTAGTGAGGACGGTACAGTAGTTGCGGTTCGGTTTGTCTCTCGTGGCGAAATATCTGACGGCCTCATACTGAGCCTCAACGTCGCGATCATATTGAAGCTGCGAAGCAAACATATAGTCCGGTTGCTTCACACTCATCTTGGAAATCCATTCGAAGTCTGCATCCACTCTTAACCACTCAAATGCGTCATTGAACAGTGGATCTTCTTCATCCTTGATCCACTCTACCAAGTTCCACTCCTCCATCTCAGCTTTGGTTTGTAAGATATCACCAAGTTGTTTGAATGAAGAAACAGTCTCGTGCACCTCGTCTCCCGTTTTCTTCTTCATCCTTCTAAATTTAGTATTATACTGGATGTCAAGCTTTGACGTTTCATGTTTGAGATCAATGATATGCTCATATGGAGTACCGTTTGCTTCGTGAATCCTTATTGTCATGGGACCGGTAAATACAGGCTGCACCAAAAATGAAGGTTCATCATCGAGGTAGGCTATGCTGTCTTCCATAAAGTTGTTGGAGTTGGGTTTTGATTTTCGAATAATTTGCAGTTGTATTTGACGAATTTGCATTTCAATGATTGACCTTTTCTTGTTAAACCGTTGAGCAACCAGGAAAAGTGGTACACCAGCATTGAAGACCCACTGCTTAAAAAAAGACTCGAGCTTGTTGCGATTCACTTTCTCGCAGACGTACTGGAAGTGTAATGTAGACAAGGTGCTATTTTGTAAATCACCAGACATTGCCTGAAGGAAAATTTTTGGAAGCACTCTGGAAAGCCCGAAGGACTTGTCTGTTTTGGTCATTCTCTTGTCCAAAATGTATAAGACGACAGGAGCTTTTAATGAAACAAAAGATAAATCTGAAGTAGATAAAGGATACTGGTAAAATTGATAAGCCAAGGGCTTCTTGCCAACGTCCTCATCAGCTACTTGTGCCTTTTTGATCTTGATTCTAAACCTGTACTCATTTTGTCCCATAAGATGCCGAATGTAGCTGAGGGACATGAACTTGGAAATACCAATAGTCACCCAGAAATCGCCGAACTGTTGGGGAGTAATATTAATTCCAGACCACTGTTCCGCGAGCGTATCGATTAATATTTCTGTATTGGTGAACATGGGCTCAATGATATCGGCGGGAAAGAGCATTGTGTCACTAATCACGCTGAGTCCTGCAAAGTTGTTCACCTCAATTGGCAAATCGTGTACAAATGTCACAGCATAAGATGTGAAGGGAAACGATCCAAACTCTCGCAGGAAGAAATCCAAGGCACCACGTATGATTGCGGATGTGTTCTTTGCATCCTCTAAATCATCCTGAAGGGCATATATTGTCAAAGGAGCATTTGTTGAGTCTCTTTCCACTTCAGCCCCAGCGGCCCCAAAATCATCGTCTAAAACGACATCATTGGAATCGCTCGACACTGTGTAAGATTGAAATGGTCCGAGACACCAGCCAACATGATGAGCGCTGATCGGGTTGAATATGGACCACGAGACTAGCTTTCTGTCTCGCTTTGATGGATGTGGTAATTCTTTGTAGTTGTCTATGTCGCCGGCACACACAACCATATCAAGATACTCATCATCATCCAAGTTGTTATTAATGTCATGCATGTTTTCGTTTTCTTCATTACTATTCTCATCGTCTCCATCTTCTTGTTCTTTTTCATTTTCTTCTTCATCCTTGTTCATTGCATTGTCATCATCACCATTTGCTTCATGATTATTAGATTCTAGGGTTCTATTTTCGAACTCTTTCGTGCTCCGGGGAATGTCCAATTCTATGGTCCAGGAGCACTTATCCCAGAGGTTATCTATGCACGGAACCCAGGATGATGTCGATATGTTGAACTCTGAATTTGTTGTGTACACATGCCATTTTTTGACGTCCAAGTGATCTCCAGATACAAATTTCAAACCATTCTGAGGGTTCTTCAAGGTATATTTGATCCTTACCATGATTGGACTGTAATCTGAGCTGAATGTGGATTTTCTTAGATGCATTGGAGTGCCAGAGTCGTGGTGGTGCACTTCAGGACTATTATAGCGGTCTGTTTGTTCAAACTTGAAATTTTCTGGCAATAATATCTTTAGCTCCTCGGTGTTTCCGTTCTGAACTTCGGTTGATGGTTCTCGAGGATCAAAGTTGACATCGCCGAATAAGTAGTTGAGTTTTTGTCTGATTAGATGGTGCTGATGGATGGTCAACTCATTTGAGTACAAGTCAAAGAGATCTATCGATGACGAGTTCACCTTACTTTCGAATTCTTCGGGGTTGTTAATATACAAAAGGTCTTGATGGATATAATTGACCTTGCGCTTGTTGACGGTGATGCTGGAGATTTTCATCTCACGACAATCGAGTTTAATCGTACGTAACGAGTTTGATGACGGTACTATTGCAATATCTGTCACTCCGGAAACACTTTTGCGTTCTATATCCACGTCCAACTTGACTTGTTGATGAGAAACACGAAGCAATTGACTCAGTCGGCCACCATGCCGAGAACGTTTTTGAGTCCTTGGAGTGGACGAGTTGATTTGGTGGGGAGTGAACATCCTGCGGCAATACTCGAGATGTGATTATGATGTATTAATTGCCTATATGTAGTGGCAGGCGTTATTCGGTGGCGTCTACACCCGTTAGTGTTAATGATGGACAAAATTTAAACAAGTTTGGTTTTCCTGTATACAGGCTGGAGAGTTGACAGGACCGCATTTAGATTCTTTTGCAGCCGACTCAAAAGAGTAAAGCCATAGATGTGTGGAATTCGTATTTCAACTACAGGATGGTTTCGTTCCGGTTTTTGCTATTTACAGTGGGTCGAGTTGTATATAAGAGAATTGCAATTACACTGGTAATAACTTTGTAAGCTTCGCAACCTTTCTGTTTGAACACTTACGAGTTCGTAAATAAGTTAGCTTTTAGTTGCACTTCCACGTCAGCTGGAATGTTCGCCTTGACCTTATCGAGAACCGGAACTGCCATAATATCTTGTGCAATAACAATTGGGGTCAGTTTAAGGGATTTCGATAAGTTGGAAAACTTCTTCAATTCAGGAAAGGCTTGACGAATGATTTTTTTATGTCTTTTTGGATCATAAGGTTCCACACTGACTTTGTTCTTAGTAGCAATCTTTAGTCTTATCCAGAATCTATTGTCAAAAAGTGTACTCTTTCCGTCTGGATTTATGCTGGTTGATATATGAGCATACTCATTCTGAGGTATAGGCTGCCTTTCAAAATGGAAATGTAAGGTATCTTCAATTCGTTCAATATTCCATAGAATATTGAGATATGTTAGGCGCAATGCTACTCTGTTCTGAGATACAACAAAATGCTTCATGATTCTTGGTACAGCATGCCGTTCTAGCTTTGCGTACATCCAGTGGTAATCGCGAGACGCAGATATAGGATGCAATATTTGAAAAAGAAAACGACTGAATACCATAGCAGAAAGGTTGGAAAGTACTGAGTACTGAATCTGAAAGCTCAATGTTCCGTTACGAGCATATTCGCATTCCTCGGTACCAAAAACATGAAGTTTGAGCGCTTTAACCTTCTTTCGAAGCTCGTTGACCACAGTTTCCACTTCCAGAAAAGTTTGCAAGAACTGATCTCGATTAATAACTGACTCGTCATCGGGTTTCTTTAGTTCGGAGCGCCAGAAGTTGCGCTCAGTCAAATTAGCGTCTTGGTTTGTTGAGTCTTCGAACCACTGTATCTTATTCGCAATGCAAGTGCTGATCAATTCAGACTTTGGAAATTGCAAAAGAGGCCTAAAGAGAGGAATTGGTCTCTCATTCGGCTCATTAGTTGCAACTGGAAGTGTGGTAGCTCTCTTTAAGCCTGCAAGTCCAAATATTGACGAATTCTGACGGAGCCGTTGGATAAAAGTTTCAATTTGGTCGTCCAAGTTGTGTGCCACCAAAAGTCCTTCAATGTTATTTCCACGGCAAAATCTTTCGAACTCGGCGTACCGCATCGTACGGGCTACTTCTTCGAAATTGGAAATTTTTGCAGGGTTGCAACTATATTTCAAACGAGAGACCGACGGTAATATACCCCAGTTTTGCACCACTTGCGCAACTTTCTGGGCCTCAATTTCCGAATCAGACCTGTATCCATGGTCTATGGTTATAGAATGGAGCTCCAAGCTTGGCTCGTACACCTGCTTGTACTGAGAAAGAAGATAAGCCAAACACATCGAATCCACACCACCAGATAATGCGATGGCTAGACGTCTTGGCGCCTTAACGGTCGTTGCCCCAAAACACGCATGAAAGCAGTTCTGGAATTGTGCTATCGTAATCATTCAGTGCCTAAATAATTGACTCATTAAGCATAGCTACGGTCGAGTCACCTTCGCGCCGTTCAATCTATGGTGCCGATATGCTGAGATTATTTAGTGCGGTACTGCATCTGCTGCAAATTTTTTCAATTAGTCACCGCCAGACAAGTTATAATCGTCTGACTTGGACTTCCACAAACAACTTTTGGTTAGTAATGGCTGAAGAACTGGGTCATTTTAGCTTCCCTAGGGAAGAAGAAAAGGTTATTGACCAGTGGAATGAGGTGGATGCTTTTCAACGTTCCTTGGAATTGACAAAAGATTTTCCACCTTTTGCATTCTTTGACGGTCCTCCTTTTGCTACTGGTACACCTCACTATGGACATCTTTTGGCTTCTACAGTGAAAGATATCATTCCAAGGTATGCTACAATGAATGGACACCATGTGGTGAGAAGATTTGGATGGGATACTCATGGGTTACCTATCGAGTACGAGATTGACAAAAAGTTGGGTATTACCGGTAAACACGATGTCATGAAGATGGGTATTGACAAATACAATGCTGAGTGTAGGGCGATTGTGATGAGATACGCCGATGAATGGCGCAGAACTGTGACAAGAATTGGAAGGTGGATCGATATGGATAACGATTACAAGACTTTGTACCCAGAGTTTATGGAATCTGTGTGGTGGGCTTTCAAAGAGTTGTACAAGAAGGATGCTGTCTACAAAGGATTGCGTGTCATGCCATACTCTACTGGTTTGACTACCCCTTTGTCCAATTTTGAAGCTCAGCAAAACTATAAAGATGTCAATGATCCTGCAGTCACCGTATCTTTTCCTCTTATCGACGATGAGAACACTTGGTTGATTGCATGGACCACCACCCCTTGGACATTGCCTTCTAACATCGCGTTGTGTGTTAATCCTGACTTTGAGTACGTCAAAATCTTTGATGAAGAGAAGCAGAAGCATTTCATTTTGTTGGAGTCTTTGTTAAATGCCGTCTACAAGAAGCCTGCTGCCGCCAAGTATAAGGTCGTGGAGAAAATCAAAGGTAAAGACTTAGTTGGACTCAAGTATAAGCCACTTTTCAACTACTTTTACGACAGCTTTAAGGACCATGGCTTCCAGGTTATTGGTGCAGACTACGTTACTGCAGACTCTGGTACTGGTATTGTCCATCAATCTCCAGCATTTGGTGAGGAAGATTTCAATGCTGCCGCTAACGCTGGTGTTATCAACGAGAAGAGAACTCCACCCAATCCAGTGGATGACAATGGTCGCTTCACTGCTGAAGTTTCTGATTTCCATGGTGTGTATGTCAAGGATGCAGACAAGCTCATCATCAAAAGATTGACAGAAGATGGAAGAATTTTGATGAACACCCAAATCAAGCACTCGTACCCATTCTGTTGGAGATCTGATACACCTCTTTTGTACAGAGCTGTGCCAGCTTGGTTTGTTCGTGTGACTGATATTGTCCCAGATATGTTGAAGAATGTCGAGAGGACAAACTGGGTGCCATCCAACATCAAGGAAAAGCGGTTTTCCAACTGGAT
Source organism: Meyerozyma guilliermondii ATCC 6260 (assembly GCF_000149425.1). Classification (NCBI taxonomy): domain Eukaryota; kingdom Fungi; phylum Ascomycota; class Pichiomycetes; order Serinales; family Debaryomycetaceae; genus Meyerozyma; species Meyerozyma guilliermondii. The sequence continues at coordinate 1,526,769 of NW_001809799.1, read as the reverse complement.
TTCCAACGCTAGAGATTGGAATGTTTCCAGAAACAGATACTGGGGTACTCCAATTCCACTCTGGGTTAGTGACGACTTTGAAGAAATCGTTTGCGTTGGCTCTATTGAAGAATTGAGGGAATTATCTGGAAGAGATGATATCACTGATATCCACAGAGACAGTATCGATGATGTTACCATTCCCTCCAAGCAAGGTAAGGGCAACTTGAAGAGAGTTGAAGAGGTGTTTGATTGTTGGTTTGAGTCCGGTTCAATGCCTTACGCTTCGAGACATTATCCTTTTGAGAATAAGGAACTTTTCATGAACTCATTCCCCGCCAACTTCATCTCTGAAGGTTTGGATCAAACAAGAGGTTGGTTCTATACCTTGACTGTCTTGGGTACACACTTGTTCAATACTGCCCCTTACCAAAACGTCATTGTCACCGGTATTGTGCTGGCTGCTGATGGTAAGAAAATGTCTAAGAGATTGAAAAACTACCCAGACCCTAATATAGTCTTGAAGGAGTACGGTGCCGACGCATTGAGATTGTATATGATCAAGTCACCCGTTGCTAGAGCTGAAACCTTGAAGTTCAAGGAAGAAGGTGTGAGAGAGGTGGTCTCAAGTGTCTTATTACCTTGGTATAACTCCTTCAAGTTCTTTAATGATGCTGCCAACATTTACCAGAAAGACAATGGTGAGAAGTTTGTCTACAACTCGAAATTGTTCTCAACCAACGTAATGGACAAATGGTTAATGGCATCTCTTCAATCCTTAATTGCATTCATTCACAAAGAGATGCAGGCTTACAGGTTATACACCGTTGTTCCCAAGTTGTTGTCCTTGATTGACGACTTGACTAACTGGTACATTCGGTTCAACCGTAGACGTCTCAAGGGTTTGAGTGGAGACAAGGAAGACACAAGAGTTGCACTCAACACTTTGTCGGAGGCTTTACTCACCTTGTCTCGTGCAATGGCTCCTTTCACTCCTTTCCTTGCCGATGGTATTTACCAACGACTTAAGGTTTACTTCACCGAAGAAGATTTGATCTCTTTGAGTGTCAACCCTAAGGAGAAAGATACCAGGTCCATTCACTTCATGTCGTACCCTACTGAAAGAAAGGAACTTTTTGATGAGAAGATTGAGACCGCTGTTGGCAGAATGCAAAAGGTTATTGATTTGGGAAGAAACATCAGAGAAAAGAAGATGATCTCTTTGAAGACTCCTTTGAAGGAACTTGTCATCTTACACTCTGACCCTGACTACTTGAGCGATGTTGAATCTTTGAAAGACTATATCATCGAGGAATTGAATGTCAGAGACATTGTAATCTCCTCCGATGAGGAAAAGTATGGTGTCGAATATACCGTGGTGGCTGACTGGCCAGTTCTTGGTAAGAAATTGAAGAAGGATGCCAAGAAGGTCAAGGCTGCTTTACCATCGGTAAGTTCAGACGAAGTCAAGGCTTTTGCTAAATCTGGTAAATTGACCGTCGACGGAATTGAATTAGTCACCGAAGATTTGCAAGTTCAAAGAGGATTACCAGCTGCTCTGGCAGCTAGTGGACATGAGTCTAGATCCCAGCAAGACATTCTCATCATCTTGGATGTCAACATGTACCCTGAATTGCAAAATGAAGGCTTGGCCAGAGAGTTGATCAACCGTATTCAAAGATTGAGAAAGAAGGCTGGCTTGAACACCACAGATGACGTCAAGGTTGAATACAAGGTGTCGAAGGATACCATAGGTTTCGAGAACATCTTGAAGGAGAATGAAGAGATGTTGTTGAAATGTACAAAGAGACCAATTGAGCCATTCGGAAGTTCAACGAGTCCTATCATTGATGAAGAACAAGTTATCAACGACACAGTTTTCAACTTGCGTTTGTTGGAATTATAATTTACTACAAACCTTAGATTAGACGCACTTAATGCACGTATATATTAGCTTGAATCGTAAATTAATTTGAAACTTTAAAAGTGCTGAGTCCCGATCCGCCCACAAGAAGCATCAACAGGTTTCCGATTTCCGTCGCTTCTGAACAGCCAGTATCAGCAATAGTGGTATAAGTTTCCGAGATGCACACCAACTTGTCTGATTCAAAGCTCCAGAGTCTCACTATCTGGTCCACAGAAACTGTCATTACTTTGGCAGTTCCAATAAGAGTCACTGAGGTTATTGTTGAGGATGCTGCTGATTCTTGGAAATCTAACAGCGATAACGAAATCTCCTCAGATCCAAATTTGAGATCCGAAACAATCAAAGAGTTGTCATCACCACCTGTGAAGACCCGATAATGATCGCCGGTGACCTCTTCAAATGCCAAACCTTTAATAGAATTCTGGTGAATTTGTTGCTTGATCAATGGGAGCCGGTAAATTTGCTTTGTTTGACAAGTTGGGCATTTTCCAAATTGCCAAATGACCATCTGTAGCAGCTGTAGTGAGGAAGATGTTTCCTGCTACTCGAAGAAACTTAACGTGAAGCAAGCAACAAGTGGTGTATGTTCCTTCGAGAACGAGAGTGAATTTTTGAGGTTTTTCATCAAATTTCCACACCTTTATTTGAGAGTCTGAATAAACTGTTGCAATCAAGAGCTCTCCATCGACCTCAATAGAGTCGAAATCCATGATACGAAGATCAGGGTTCTTATGTTCAGTTGGTAAGACTGCAAAGTCTGCGATGCTAGGAATCTTTGTGCCTGAAAGTTTCCAGACAATGAATTCTTCATTGGCAGCGCAACTTCCTACAAGATTGCTGTCGATAAACTTGACTTTCTGAAGCCCGGAAACATGTTTGTTCAATGTCCAATAGACATGAACTTTACCATTGGGGAACAATCTACCGTATCGTAAGGTTGTGTCTTCAGATGCTGTGATTACATCTCGATAGTTGTTTCCGGATTCCCACTTTGAAACAGCAATATCCCGAATTTCTCTTCCATGAGTTCCGTCAACTAAGACACCGTTATTTTCAAATCTCTTTGAGGCATCAGCAAAATAGATGGTAGACTTATTCATGTATACGAACTTGTATTCGGACTCGTTTCTGTAGAGCTCCCATTGCCTGTGTGCTCCTCCGCATGCAACACTCATTAATTCCAATTGTTGTGTTTCATTCCAGATAAAAAATGACGATGATTTGAATCCATATACTATCAAGTTGTCGCCGTCGAAAAAGCCACCTTCGATAAAGCCTCTGGAAAGCTTGTTTTCAAGGTCAATGTCGTAGGTGAGTGTGTTGTCTTTTCTTAATGTGATTGTTGCATATGCTCCGTCTCTAACGGTGAGAAGTAAAGTTGAACAATTTTTCGCAGCCATTAAAGTTGATAATGAGGTAATCGTATCACCAGAGGTAATTTTCTTGAAGATAGCTGAAAGTGGAGTGGGTTGGTTCTCAGTAGAGCCAAGGTCGTAGATTGCGATAGTAACATAACGAGAGGCCAAAATGAGCCAGTTATTAACGCTATCAACAACCATGCAAGTTGTGGTGAAGCTGGTTTGCTGAGGTTGACTTAAGCAAGTGGTGCTCTTGAGTCTGAATTCTCCAGAGCTAAGGTGGAACTCTCGAAGAACGAAAGGTGTTTTGGGGTTTGGGCAGTCTGTCAATAAATAATATTGACCATTACAACCAAAACTCAACAAGTTTGTGACTTTGCTCGACTGAAGATATTCGTCTTCGATCCAGATTTTGGTGGGGGTTTCATTGATGCTCTGAAACTGAAGAAGAAGAATGTCGCCCACGCGAGTGGTAATAGCTACCGTACCAGCATCTTTAAAGCCTCTCATGATAGAAAAGTTCATGAACTTTTGTTTTTCATCTGATGTCAACTTTATTTCTCGCCAATTGTGGGACGAGTATGAGTATGAGAATATCGTTCCATGTGATGTAATAGACACTAAACCATCTTCAAGTTCAAAAAACTGCTTGATAATTTCATTTTTTTCGAAATGTACTCCAGTGTACCCTGCAATATCTTCAAGGCTATAGTGGAGTGTTGATTTGGATAGGTAAGGAACCATGTCAAGTAATCGTACTCTTCCATCAGCACCACCTGTGATACAAGCACTTGACTCCATAGACACACATCCAGACCAAATGTGTTTTCCTGAATGGCAATTTTCCCATATATGAACCTGATCCAAGGAAGTGTTTCCTAGTTGATATTTCCAAAGACGAGCCGTCGTATCTTCTCCGTGGCTAAAAACATGAAGTGTTTCACCAACAGAGAAAAACTCAAGGCCCCAAATCCGAGATCCATGGCCCCAGCCTGTGGCTAAAATGTTACCCAGTTGAACGTCGTAGAGTTTGATAGAACGATCATCTGAGCAAGAAACTGCAAACTTTCCAGAGGGGTCAATTTTTATTCCGAAAATCGAACCCTCATGTTCTGTGAGATTGTGTAAGATTTTGCCTGTCTTATAGTCCCATAGTATCACTCCTTCCATCACAGTTCCAGCCCCAATGAGCACTCGACCTTTGGTATCTATGCGAATGGTTCCACTATAAAGAATCGATTTTTCACCACAATCCATGGTGTTCTTCAGCTCAAATGATTGTGTGTTAATCTCATACACGGTATTGTGTGCTGTAAGTATTAACAACGTGTTCTGATTGAGGAACTCACCACTAACGATCCATTCATCAATTGCCTTCTCTTTGAATACATTGTTCTCTCCTTTGAGGATATTTTCGATATCAATGATAACAAATGATCTTCCACCACCTGCGAATAATTGCTTTCCATCGTCAGTGATCGCTATGGTATGTATTTTGTTGCGTGAAAGTACTTTTTGTTGAAAGACAAGTTGAGGATGCGATGAGCTTATGTCGAAAACCTTTAGTATAGGGCCGCAGCCACAAAAGAGGATCTTATTATGGTTTCTGAGTGCAGTTACAGGACCGTAGTGCTCTAACTCATCGATGCGTGGTGATCGTATAACGCAATCTGTCATTGGTATATATGGTGTTGACTTAAATTTTTCAGTGCGATGAGCGCGAGAATCTGGGGAAGCTCTATACTAATTAATTTATTAATTTTACAACAAACCTAAATTAAACCACGACGACTTTTTAGATTCTTTTGTGCCCGACTTGTTTGCTTCTTTTTCGTCGTTACTTCTAGATGCTGCTGGTTTCTTGGGCTGTAAAGGAGACTTTGGATCCAAGGTTCCAAGATCAATTTGAGCAATGCCATAAGCTTTACAAAAGTCGTTCGATGCTTTCACTCCACATTCCAACACCGTGTTGTCATTGGGGATATCTTGCCCAGTCTCGATGATCGAGGTCTCTTCGAACAATTTGTTAAGTAATCCCTTTACATGCACCATCTCCACGGACTCATCAGCGACTGAAAGGGTAACGGTTAAAGTATCCTCCTTGCCCTTTTCTGCTATCCAGCTCGATAAACCATTGGGAATAAGTACATTTGCATCTCTAGGTCCACATTGGTATTTGGCAATTCCCCATCCTTGTGATGCTACATTCAAGGAAGTAAATCCTCCAACATGGCTCACATGAAACTGTCCTTTCACTCTCGTTATCACCGCCAAGTTGGGCCTATACATACTTCTTCCACATCCACAGTTCTTGAGATGTGCTCTGGCAAAACCAATCCACACTTCCTTGTCTTTTGGCAACTTTAAGCTTGGCATGATACTTCTCAAACTCAACATTTGAGTACCACCTCTAAATGGACCCACTTGTGAGCTTGGGTTCTTTTCCTTTCTGTAAACGTGACGGCAAGCAGACATACCCTCCTTCGTGAACTTGGTGAGAGGACATCTTAATACCTCTAGCTGATCCCATCTGTAAACAAAGTAGATGTTTTCATCATACAATTGATTCCTGTCGACTTCACTAATGAATGGTGTCCAGTTCTTTTGTGTCTTGATTCTCTCTTTGGTGTCAAGTCGAAGCTCTACAGCCTTGATGTATGTGGTGTCTGAATACCTGGGATCCTCAAGACCCATGATAACGTCTTTTCCTTTTTGAGAACGAAATGGCCAAGCCATGAACATCAGTCTGTAACTGTCTAAAGTCACGTTCATATGAGTTTCGTCGGCAAGTTGACGGTCCACGATTTTGCGGTGGTGGGAGTTGTATACCATGAGAGGTTCATCGTGGCCGTCTTCATCTTTAACAAGTAACAAGCGAGGGTCTTCGGCACCATAAAACCGTTTGCCTTGATATTTGAAGTCGTGAAAGAATGGTACTGGGAGGAAAGAAGGAAATTGCATCTTGGTATATTCCACTTCTTCGTCAGATCCTGAGCCTCTATAAGGGAACACAAGTTCTCCATTATGGATTTCGTTCCATTTTTCATCGAAAATTTGTGCATAGGTCAAACTTAATGGTGAACGTCTCTTGCTTCCTTGTGGACTATACATCACACGAGACACCATAAAATGGACTCCATATTCCTTGAGCCACACAGATGATCCTGCGAGTTTGTACCAATGCCTGTTGAGCTTATTGGACAGAATCTGTTCGTGAATATCTTCTTTGATGAACCCATCGAGTTCCGCAAGAGCTGGATCTCGTTTCCTCTGTTCGATATATGTGTGAGCAATGGGCAAAAGCTCATCAAATCTCTGCAGTTTGCTCACTTGAACGGTTATATTCTTACGAAGAGGTGAGCACTTCTTTCCGCCTTCAGCAAAGTCAAAAACATCAAACTGATTTGTGCTTAAGTTTTCTGGTGCAACATCTTGAACAATAGGTGCCGACGGTCCACTATGTTTGATGAATTTGAGATCATTATTGGTCTTCTCTTGCTTGAGAAATGTCTTGTAATAGTATGCTAATTCGTCTTCGGCATGCTCAAAATACAGAGGAAATATAATTGCTGCTTGTGATTCTTCACGGCCACCAGCTTTCTCTGATATGGGAGTTTTCAGCCTAAACGGAGAATAGGCCGAGATATGGTTTCCTACCGAGGTGACAGCCTTGCTGGAGGTGACTGCGTGTGGATGAATACTGAGAAGAATGGCCAAGTTCAAAAACACGATTATGCCAATTATGAAAACCCGTTTCTTCGTCTTCACCACACCTGGTAAGTTTATGTTACGAATAGTTCCCTTCATGATGGTAAACAACCGCTTTTACAGACAAGATAAGAGTAGCACGAGATAAAAAATTCTACAACCAGGCGACATTACGAGCCATATCTTTGGCGCAATCTAGCAACTGTCATATTGACGCAACCACCGCCGCATTGGGAAAATCTTGCAGCAATGCTGGGCTGTATGCCGTACTTTGTTCAGCACAGCCCAAGAATCACAAACATTTTCTAATTAAGTAGTGCGAGCCTAAACTATAAATAAGCCACTATGCAAGGGTGTGCCGAGAAGTTAGGGGTGTGAATGTGGAGGTGTGGCTGTAGTGAGATCGTCTAACCAAATGCAATGCATCCTCATCAGACTCTTCGCATTTCTGTATCGCGGACTTCCGCTAGGCTCTGAATAATATACCGATGCGATACCGATGAGATACCGATGCGATACCTACGCGAATATCCTGCAGCCGCCACGGGGGCTCAATAGGTGGCTCATGAAAATTATTAATAGAACGGAATAAGAAACTGTTCAATGCAGTGTATGCATTGGATCGCACGAAGCTATTTGACGTATTTAGCGTTGCCTGATATGTTTGATAGTTGTACGCTTGTTTGATGTACTTTGATGAACTAAAATTTCGAGCCTAAGCTTTTTTTTTAATCACCTGCTGGACAGAGTCAATAACGCTCTTTTCCAAATCAATGTACTTGAATCCCAAGATATTTTCAGTCTTTGAAAAATTACTCTTGGACATGTTGGTCCTCAATTGTGGGCCAGTACCTGGCTTGCCCACTGGCACATCTTTACTGGCTTCAGCAAAGTTTTTGTGAATGATATCGGCAATCTCTTGACCAGAAAAGTCGCCTGCAGTCATGACCAACCGTTGGTTTTTGGCACTGTCCTTCTCGAATGCAACCAAATGAGCCCTCGCCACGTCCCTTACGTCTATGAAACGACCGTTAGCGGAGGGCACAGGATCGGACGACTTCAACTTGAAAAAGTTGTTGATGACTTCCGATGAAGTGTTGAGGGTGTCTTTAACGGCAGAGTCAAACGCTTGTGGACCAAAAACAAGAACTGGATTAACGGTGGATAAAACGAAAGTTGGTTTTTCATCCTTTAACGAATTGCCAGGCGGCTCTTTCCGCAAAAGTTTTCGATCCTCGATACCCTTGCCTCACGTCCTTTAAAGCACCTTCCCATGATATTTCGTTCCAAGATTCCTCCGTGTTAACATGGTTTGGATCTTCCTCATGAGAAGCATCACCCACAGCAGCGTATGACGATGTGACTACCACCCTCTTGATTTGAGGACCGTGGTTCTTGATTGCTTTCAATGCGTTTTTGGTTCCTTCAGTAGCAGGAAGAAGTAAATCCTTCTCAACATCCTTCGCATTGAAATGAAACGGAGAGGCAGTATGGAGGAAAACACTGACCTCTGGGTGCTTTTTCAACGATTCATCAAACGCACCTGGAACCCCCACATCAGCCACAACTTCATACTTGAAGTCCGAGCCGAAATTCTTTACCAAGTCGTCTCCTTTCTCAGTGGATCTGACAGATCCAATCACCTTGTATCCTTTGGAGAGCAATTGCTTTACAACGTGTTGGGCAATGAAACCCGTGGCACCAGAAACGTATACAGTAGTCATGCTGAATGATGGTAAGTGGGGGGACTTTGATTACTTATATAGATTAGCTGTATACAGTACCCCTCTCAATTGGGGTAAACGGAGTATGTTGGTTCGATTTCAAAAGCTCGTATCTATAAACCAATGTCTCTAGAAAGTGAAGTTTTATGATTCTACTGACTGGACCTGACAGCGACTCTCTATTCCAGAACGGAGAATTTACTTCGTGGGCCACAATTCTCGGTATCTTGAGCCACATTCGGTGCGCGGCACTTGGCGGCTGCGAAAACGAGACGAAAAGGGTAGCAAGCGACAGTTGAAAGAGGAAGCGACAACGAAGAGTCAGCGACAAGAAGAGTAAGGTACTTGATCTGTTATTGACTATTTAGGCTGTTGGCAGGTTTGAGCTATGGGTGAAGAATGATGACAACAGTCATTAGATGAGGAATGCAAGCAAAGAAAGCAACGACATCAAAGAGACACTCCTAGTCGCGGAAGAGTCTTCACAGATACTCGTCTTGACGGCTGGGGTGTCTTCTTCATCGTGGGTGCAATTCCAGTCGGCAGATGCCGACACATTTTGAAATTTAGTGGCATTGGCATGTTCCCACAGAACCGATCTCATGGCTGCAATAACAGGTTCCTTGGATTCCTCCACCGATGGTGTCAGAGTCTCCAAAGGTCCGTCAATCTCCTCGAGAAATGCGAGGTCGTCGTTACCGCTTCCCAAGTATTCTTCTTTGAGACTGGCAAGTCTCACCTTGGCGGCAGCTTCAATGTTTGAACAAGCAAACTTGGTTCCGTTGGAATGGTGGAAAGCAATTGACTTCCCAAGAATGGAAGCTGGTGCTTTTGCGTCCAACGACAAAAACGAATCCACATACTTTTGCTCAAAAATTTCGCCGGTAATCTCATTGTGCTTTCCAGATAAATCACCAATCTTGCATTGAGCAGGATCGGCTCCACAAACTTCTTGTCCCGCAAAAGGGTCCAAAATGGGTCCAATAGCTTCACAGTCACCATCAGATGGAACACTTCCTTCGTGGACATGGTAGGTTAAGGAATCTTCAGAGGGTAAACCTGTGATGTCTACATGGACATGAACAGGACCGCCATCTTTTGGCAGTGAAAACGATGTTTCCATCCACCAGTTTATCAAAACCATAAGGAAAGTCAGCAATGGCGACAATCTCCTTTGGATTGGACAAAAATTGGGGTGCCGTAGCAGCTACAGCAAAAGATGCACCAAGAGCGACTGGTAGGATTCCAGACTTGATAAAATTAAAGTTTACCATGATAGTCAAAAAAATAACAGAAAGTAAGTTGATTTGCGTTTGTAAATTTGCCCAATATATACATTTGTGTTCCCGTGTGTTTGTGGCAAAGCTTTATAAGCAGTGGTACAAACTAGATGATTTTACCCCTATTGACCACAAACGCATCGAGCACAGAAATGGCAGCATAGAGACGGTTTTCCGCCTCGGGGAACACAATTGAGTTGTCGCTGTAAAAAACGTCGTCTGCAACTTCTTCGGGATGACGAGGAAGACAATGCATAAATTTCCAATTCGAAGCAATATTGCTTTTTTTGATCATTTCCTGGCTGATCTGAAACCCTGCAAACTGCTTCAATTTGGCTTGTTTCTGAGCCTCTTCACCCATAGATATCCATGTATCGGTAACGACTATATTAGCAGAATTCAATGCTGAAATTGGATCGTGCAGGGTCTCGAATTTAAGTCCAGAAGCTTCAGCCAACTTTTCAGCCTCTTGCTTGATATCGCTGTCAAAGCTTATATCTGAAGGTGTCACCACAGATACAGAAATTCCCGACTTGAGAGCTGCTATGGCCAAGTCGTTGATGACATTGTTCGCATCACCAATCCAGGTCAATTTCAATCCTTGAGTAGTACCAAAAGCTTCCTTGATGGCCAAAATATCGGCAATTGCCTGCAATGGATGGTACTTGTCACACAAGGCATTGATAATAGGGACATCTGAGTGCTTGCAGAGTTCCAAAATTTCACTATGCTTATTCACTCTGGCAAAGATACAAGATACCATTGAAGAAATCACCTTTGTTGTATCATAAATAGACTCGTTTACGCCCAATTGAATGTCGTCCTTACCAAGAAACATTGGTTGGGCACCAAAGAAAGCAGCAGCACCTTCAGTACTGACTCTGGTTCTGGTTGATCTTTTGGAAAATAACATAGCAACTAATTTTCCCAAAAGTTTTTGATGATATTCACGAGCATTCACGCCAGCCTTGAGATTTGCCTTGAACTTGGCGGCGTTATCAACAAGAGCGGTCAATTCCTGGTGGTTGACATCTAACATGCTCTTCAAGTGACGAGGAGAAGCCGAAGAAACAGTTGGTGACATGGTGAAATTCCTTGAGCTAGATTTGAACAAACTTTTGAACATAACTGGAAGAGAGCGAGTTTCTAAATAACTCTGAACGGTTCAACAACTGGGGAACGTGGTTTGCAACCAGGTTTTATATACTCAGTTACGGTAATGACTCACCAATTGAGTAATTTTTCTCTAACCGCGGTGGACAATCTGGCACGTGACACGGCCGTGACTATACCATAAGTGAATATTGTCTATATATCTTTTAATGTATCGGCGAGTTTGGACTTTTGATCAGAGATTTGGTCAAGTTGTGCCTTTACTTCTGAAAAATCCTTTTCAGCCTGTGATTGATCGGTTTTGAGGGTGGCAATTGACTGTCTTAATGCGTCGATTTGCAGCTGCAAATCTGGTGGTTTTTCACGTAAAACATTTGATTTTCCAGAAAGTTCATTCTCCCCATTGGATATTGTTTCTGAAGGTGCCGGTGATCCCAATTCGAGGTCGTACATGTTTGCGTCCACAGTGAAAGGTGCAGGTTCTCCCGATAAACCTAGTGGGCCATCTTCTACAAAAGCATCATCGAGTGTCATTATAAGCTCATTTTTCCCATCTTCTATCTCCTCCTCGTCGTCGTCGTGTATAGGAATATTTTCTGTGTCTGCTTTGAAAGAATGTATGGAATGAATATTTGAGGGGTGTGAAGATTCCTCCTGTTTTACATCTTTTTGATGGTCCTCGCTGTCAATTGGTAAGCCCGTTAACGGGTCAATATTTCTGGTGATGCTTGGGTGAATTTCTTCATTTTTGTTCGTAGATTTGACTTTTGGTGTGTCGACTGACGGTTGACTTTCAGCATTTTCGTCAGCAGAAATCTTTCTGGTGTAGCTCAGTTTCAATCCTGCTTCACCTACAACTGTAACAGGTGCGCTACCTCCTTTGAAACCAGGTTTCGGAACTTTTGTTGCCTGTTTTATGCCAGCATCCTCTTCGTTTTCGTCATCAAAACTCAATTTTGGTTTCCTTGAAGTCTGCTTTCTGACCCCAGGCGCAAGCTTTTTGAACCTGATGGTCTTAGTATCTTTGGGGTTGTTCAACTCATCGTCAAGGTCGCTCATAGCGAGGTTTGGAGTGGTGGAGAGTTGCTCTCGTCTCCAGTCTCAGAGCTGCGAAATGTGACACAAAAATAAAAAAATCTCATCACCTACAAACTTGTTGATTCGGACCATAAAACAAAAGTAGCATACCTGGTGCAAAAAAAAAGCATACCGTAAACAGCAGAACCACCACTCAACAATCTAATGACAATGCCGGTCTCCGAACGTGCCCAGACCTTGCATGACAAGATGATGGCCCTGCCGGATAAGCTCTACTCGCAAGAAGCACTTCAAGAATTACTTCAAACAAGCGACTTAACAGAGCTTTTGGAGCTCGTACAGGAGCTCATGACTTCCAAGTATGTCAAATTGGTTAAAGAAGGTGGAGAATTGCGATTCCAGGCAATCAGCATTGTGGAGGCATCGAAGTTCACCTCGATGAGTGATGACGAAGCGATGATTTATTCATATATCGAGGCTTCGGGTCGAGAAGGAATATGGACCAAGACCATCAAGGCGAAAACAAATTTGCATCAACATATCGTGGCTAGATGTCTCAAGTCTTTGGAGAATCAGCGGTACATTAAATCCATCAAGTCGGTCAAGCACCCTACTAGGAAAATTTACATGCTCTACAACTTACAGCCTTCCATTGAAGTTACTGGTGGACCATGGTTTACTGATTCTGAACTAGATACCGAGTTTATCGACTCGCTTGTGTCGGTAATTTGGAGATTCGTTGCATCCAAGACATACCCTGCTGCATTCCAACCACCCTCCCCCAACGTGAACCCAGTCCAGGCCATGTATCCAACAAGTAATATGGGCCTGGTCAACATCAACGAGATCCTGGACTTCATTTCATCGAACAATATTTCCAACGTCGAATTGGTCATAAATGATATTCGAGCTTTGAACGAACTACTTATTTACGATGACAAACTAGAAGCATTACCATCCGTCCCAGACACTTATAGGGCTACCTGGCTGAGCGTTTTAGAGGCTGGGTTTGGACGAGCATACGAAGAAGACCCGAACATTGCGCCAGACTTCAAAAAATTGTTGCAAAATAAGTCATCCTCAATCTTTGAACATTTCAAGACGATTAGACACCGAACCACATAAAGAAGTTGCGTACTTCCGATGCATGGGCGCTCAATTAGTTAATACACAATAAAGTTAATACGATAATTCAAAGGACTTGTAGTCCTTTTACACTACCATCAGTAGTTTCTACACCAAATTGTTACTATCTATCATTGCTATAATACGAAATTAAATATTAAAAAAAACTTAAATGACGGGAATGGGAATCATGGAGCAAAGTAATACCATTTTCCCAACACACGTGCTGGGTAACCAAAACCCAACATCATGTTTCAATACTCGTGGAAAATGATAACTCGACTCTAAGGAGGAGATTATGTTGACTTCTCGTGTTGAGTAGATACTCTTTGCATCGACATCAAGAAGTCCTCGACAGTTCTTCTGTCTTGTTGTGGCTTTCTTGGTCTACCGTTACACAAGTTGTCGAATCCTTCGGATTCAGACATCAAGTAGTAAGTACCACCCATGACACAGAAGACACCAGAAGGACCAGATCCAGACCTCTGACAACGGTAACGATGTCAGTCCAGTTTTGAGACCACCAGCCGAACAAGGTGAAACAGGTGGCGATGATATCAACGATAAGGACGGCACCACCCAATTGCCAAGATGGAATCGAGGACCAGAAAGGACCATTGGCTCTGGTGACGAAAAATCAACCAGTTCTCAGTCAAAGAGATTTGCAAGAAAAGGATACCGTCAAGACCACCAAAGTTTTGAACAATACCACCCCTTCTTAACGAACATGGAAGTCAAAGTAATCCAAGTACCAACAGCCAAAATTATACCAAGGATAATGGACATACCCCACAATCTTGGAGTGTTCCACTTGACTGGAGCAGGGTCGTAAGGAGCATTGTCGTAAGCAATAGCCAAGGTAGCAACATCAGCAAAAATGGCAATAAACACAACCAAGTCAATGTTCAAAGATTTGTTCAAGATGGCAATCCACAATCCCAAGAAAATTTCCAAGTGCAAAGACAAAGCAATACGGTACACCACGTAGGCGTACATTCTGTGGAAAATTTGACGGGAAGTCTTCAAAGCATCAATAATAGCAGAAAGACCTGGGGCAAGGAAAACAATATCAGCGGCAGAACGAGCGGCATCGGTAGCACCTTCGACAGCAATACCAGTGTCAGCCTTCTTCAAAGATGGGGCATCATTGACACCATCACCAGTCATAGCAACCAAGTAACCTCTGGATTGCAAGATCTCAACAGCGTTGTACTTGTGTTGAGGGAACACTTCAGCGAAACCATCAGCGTTTTCAACGAAGTCAGCAATCTCGGAACCAGCCATGTCACCACCGCCGGACAAACCCAATCTGTCAGCATCGTAAATGTTAGTACCAAGACCCAATTGACGACAAGTTTCCTTAGCAATACCAACGGCATCACCAGTTAACATCTTAACTCTCAAACCCAAACGACGGGCTTCGTTCACAGTGGCAGCAGTGTCATCTCTTGGAGGATCCATACAAGGCATAATACCAAGAATTTCCCAGTGACCTTCACCTCTCTTTCTAGCAACACCCAAAGATCTGAAACCTCTGGAAGCAAATTCAGCGACAGTGTTTTGGTAGTTTTCGTGGACATCTTCAGGGATTGGGTGGTCATCCTCGACAGTCTTCAAGACGAACAAAGGAGCACCCTTGACACAGATAATTCTCTCACCCTCTGGGGATTCGACAATAGCAGTAACCTTCTTAGAGACAGGGTCGAAAGGCTGGAACTCAATAACCTTGTACTTGGTCAAAGCAGCCTTAGCTCTTGGGTAGTTAATCAAAGACTTAAGGAAAGCCTTGTCAATAGCATCCAAACCCTTCTTCTTTCTAGAAGCAGCCAAACAAGCAGTCAACATCAAGTCATCAGCCTCAACACCTTCAACAGTGTATGGCTCGTGAAGAGACAATTTGTTCTTGGTCAAGGTACCGGTCTTGTCGGAACACAAGATTTCGACACCAGCAAGGGACTCAATAGCAGACAACTTTTGCACAATAGCTTGCTTCTTAGCCAAGTAAGCAGCACCGACAGCCATGGTAGTGGTAACGACAGCGGGCAAACCAACTGGGACACCAATAATGGTGATAGCCAAGGTGTATCTCAAGATTGCAACAATCTTAACGGTACGGTAGAAACAAGCAACCCACACAACCAAGAGGGTGACAATGACCAACACCAACAAGGTGGTACCAATACTGTTCAACACTTCAGTAAAGTGACCAGTACCAGCTCCGGCCTTGTTAACCAAAGCAGCGGCTCTACCGACGAAAGTAGAGTCACCAGTGGCAGTAACAATCATGAAAGCTTCACCAGTCTTGACGGTAGAAGAAGAGTAGGTGGAGTCACCGTGTCTCTTGTCAACAGCCAACGATTCACCAGTAATGGCGGACTGGTCAACTTGCAACAAACAGTCCTCAGAAACAATTCTACCATCAGCTGGAATAACAGTACCGTCTTCCAATTGAAGAACATCACCAGGAACAATCTCGTTGGCTTGAACCTCAACGAGAGTACCATCTCTGATAACAAAAGCAGTGTTAGCCAAAGTCTTCTTCAACTCATCCACAATGGAACCAGCTTGGTATTCTTGCACGAAACCAACAAAGGCGTTCAACAACAAAAGAGCACAAATGACACCGAAATCGACCCAGTCCTCCAAACCAGCAGCCAAAACGGCAGCGGCTTCCATAACGAATTGAATAGGACCAACAAAGAACATGATGAACTTCAACACCACAGTTCTCCTTCTCTTCAGCCATCTGGTTAAGACCAAACTTCTTTCTTCTCTTGGAAACTTCATCAGAAGTAAGACCAGTGGTTGGGTCAGTTTTCAACAACTCTTCAGGAACAGCCTTGAAAGAACCCTGTTCGGCCTCATCATCAGATTCAGCTTCATCGAGTCCATGGTTGGATTGTAAATCCATGATCAATTGATCAATATCCTCATCCTCGTCGTCGGATTGGACCTTGTCGACCTTTTCGACCTTAGGTTCGGTAGCGTCAGACATGTTTAATTGTTCCGTTTCTGTATTAAGCTAGCTGTAACTAAATGCTAACAGAAGTTATTACACTACACAAACGGGAAACAAGTAAAGGTACCAAAAAAACCTCTAAGTTAAGAAATTGCCAATCCACCGGTTTATATACGGCTGAGAGATTTTCGGCGCTGAAAAAAAAATAAGATATGCAATTGAGGGAATTTTTTTGGAAGAAGCGGCAGGTGGACTGGCAATCGTTCCTGATAAGACAGGTGTGTGTTTTTGTTCGGCCGTACTGGGTATGGTAAGTGCGCCGAATCCGGAGACTTCGCGGCTTATTTGCGGCGCTCTTTGTCAAATGACGGCATACAAGCTAACAATGACTGCATGTACTTGCCTTTTTGGGCTGTTCGTGTACTATAAACTGCTAGGGGCCGAAAAAGGCTGCATTCATCCTGTTTAGGGGGATGCACACCTGTATTATCCGGAATGCGGTGTTGTGGTAACTAAGGTGGCATCCCGAACATGGCCGGGGTCCTACATTATCCGGCAAAACCGGCAAGATTAATTAAAGAGATTGCTATTGGATGA